>NW_010171599.1:0-8340 GCF_000695765.1 Mesitornis unicolor | reverse complement strand
CCGGGCCGGAGGTCGCGCGAGTGCAGCCATTGCAGTCCCCTCCGGTGCCGGGGACCCCGTTGCCGCCGCCGCCTGTAGCCCTCCCCGCCGTCCTTTAGGGCCCCTCAGCCCTTCCTGGGCCCTCTCCGCCGGTGTCCGCCCGCATCTTCACTCCTAATCCGCTAATGGGATTTGGTGCCGTGTTCCTTTTTCATCTCCCGCCTGCGGCCCCGGCCTGTCCGTCGACCTCTCACCAGCTCTGGCACCGCGGGCCGCAGCCTTGCCCCTATCACCAGTGAGCCCTGAGTGTTTGCTCTCGGTTTATACCATTATCTACTGATTTTCTACTTTCCAAGTTATTTAAAGAGGAGATTCTAGTGAAATTCCTTTTTTAAACATCTACGTCTTGGCTCCTGAACCTCATTTTTTGGTTAATAAAAGGCACACAAAAGAGTTGGGATTGTTCAGCCTGGAGAAGTCTCCAGAGACACTTTACAGTGGCCTTCCAGTACCTGAAGGGGACTAATAAGAAAGCTGGAGAGGGACTGTTTACAAGGGTTTACATGGTTATACCATGTTAGATCTCTGAGTCAAAAGACCCTTCAACAATTTACCACTTAACAGTTTTGCATTGAGCCTTTTATTCCCTTTTTGAAATCTGAGGATAAAACATCTGGATGCCCTAGTTCTTGTGTTCTCAGCATGTCCTGCTGAGAGGAAATCCATGCTTGTCCTGTTTTTGTTTCTCAAATTGGGATGAACTTCTGGGCTCTACTCCCTGCCTCTTCCTGAAAGCAAAATTACTTGGATTTCACTTCCCTCTAGGCAGGACTTAGCTGCTGCTTAACAGGGTTAAGTTCCGGTTTTTGATAGCATGGATTTTCTTACCTGGGATCCCTTTTCTTCGCTACAATCCATCACATGTCCATGTCTTTCTTTTAGCTGTGGTGAGGGAATCCAGATCTGATATAAGCATCTATTCAAATATCCTGTTTGCTACTATTCAGAGGTGTTTTTTTCCAAGTATGCTTATACTGTGATACACTGATTTTTCCAGGGTCTCTGATTAAAAGAAAGATATTTTTTAAAACCACACCATTCTAGCAAACCCCCCTCAAAGTTATTTTGGACTTGGAAATTCTGATGTTTAGAAAAATACTCACTTAAAAGCAGCAATAGGACATCTATTTACAGCCTTGTTAAAACTCTTGTCATTTAACAACTAAACCTTAGGACTTGCCAGAAGGTGGGCAAGCACTATTTGCAGCTTTCCCCAAGGTCTGCTGTGTGATCTTTGCCAAGTCTTTTAACCTCATTAAATAAGGGTCATCTTTGTCACTTTTGAGATTAACCCATGATTAGCAGAGCATGTTGTACAATATATAGTACATGAAACGCCACAGAAACATCCTTCCTTGTTATGTTTAATGTATAAATCAGCTTTTCTGCTGACTGAAAGTTCTACCAAAATGACTAAACTACATTGAAAATTTTATGTTTACCTGAAATGCAAAGCAGTAGTCAGTCTGGACAAATAATTTCCTAAAATTGGACTGATCATAGGAAGTGGAAGTAAGGACCTTCAAAGTCCTCAGTGAGTGTACTACGTGTAATTACTGAGCTCAAGCCATTTATACATGAATTAAAACCGGCAGAGATATTTAAAACAGGCCTAAGGCAAAAGACAGACTGTGAATGTCTCCAAACTTCAGGAGAAATTAAACATAGCTCCCAGCTTTGTCGTTCTGGCCCCAGCTTGATAATAATCTCGGCTAACAGCCTCTACCTGTGCCACTCAGAACATTTGGGGAGTTCTCACCGGGACTCTCATTTTGTGCTGACCAATGTATCGCTATGCTTCAGCTGTTTTCCCCCTGATTTCTGTTGCACTTTAAGATATAAAGCACTGAAGTATTAAGCTTTTACAATTTCTTCCTCTGCATAAAGTCTCAGTTAAGCTCTTCTCACTCCATACCAATTCGATTTTCTTTCCTTTGCAAATCAGTTTACTTGCAAATAATCTGTTATTGCTGGGGATAGGAAATACATTTTTCACATTATCCAGAAAACTAATTTCTTTTTCAGACCAGGCCTCCGGGGGTGCTGAGCCTCCAGCCAGCTGTTTGGGGGAGGCCTATCCTAACTGGGGGTGCTGCGGCGTGGGGGGCTGGCCTGTGTTCTGTGGTGCCCTGCCATCCCAACGAATGGAAAAGGAAAGGACAGGTGGTGTTAAAAAGTGATTGGTCTGTTTTAATTTTTGAATTACAAAGCCCTCAACCTGTTAGGTGGGGTATGTGGCTTTTTCGCTTGTGAAGGGTTTTTGTTTGTTTGGCTGTGTTGGGTTTATTAATTCGTTTGGTGTTTATTTTTGTTCAAGCAAGATTTGAGAACTAAAAAGCCCCAGCAAGAGTGGCATCGCCTTGATCAGTCTCACTAGGTACTGGGGGTGTCGAGAGGGGGAGGACGGGGTGGGTGGGGAGGGTCCGTGCAAGAAGCAGGGCTGATTTTCAGAAGCTAGAGGGGAGGTGTGTTTGTTCTGGGTGCTGCAAGTGGCATCTGGGCAACCCGAAGCGGGGCTAGGGGATGGAAATGAAAGCTCTGATGCACGGTGTCCTGCTGGCACCGACAGTCCCGGTGCGTTCGGGTTGTGTGGCCGCGGGTTGGGTTTGGGGAACCCGGACCAGGGGGCGCCCGGGCTTGGCTCCTGGGAGAAGCTGCTTTGGCCCCGCCTGAGCCAGCTGGTGCTTGGGCACGATCTGTTACAGAGGAGAGCAGCATATTCTTCCCCTGTATTCTCCCCCTAATCCCATCCCCTGCCCCTGGGATGCAGGGTCGCCCCACTGTGGGGTTTTACAGTTCCCTTATCTCATTGCTCTCTTTGTGGCAGCAGCACACACCCCTCTCTCCCCCCATTAAGGGTTTTGACAGTGCAGCTATTTGCTCTTTTGCGCCCTTAGTGTCACACCCTTAGTTTTGTACCTGTGGTGATACTGGCTGCTGTAGCATATGCGCTGTGCAACCGGCACGTATGCCCCCAAGTGGTGGGAGTGAGACGGAGGAACCCCTTGGTCAACAGACTTGGAGTTGCTCTTAATTTTTGGATTATATTTTTTAACGTCTGTGGGATTGGGCATTTTTAATTACATCAAGTGGAGGTTTTTTTCCTTTGATCTTCTGCTGGTTGTTGCCTTGTGTGTTCTTTTAGCTCTCATTTTCGGTTTCTTTTCTTCCCCTTTTTCATTTTATTAATACTTTGTTTTCTCCGTTGTCAGGCTCTACTTTGCTGCCTCTTCTGAGGAGGGCAGTGGCGGCCAGTTTGCCCCCACCGAGCCCCTTGACTGAAATGCAGACACCCTGTGCAGAGCAAGCTCAGCACTGGGGCGGAAGGGAGCAGGGACACAGCCTGCACCCAGGACCAGCAAAGCGACTCGAGGACGACAGCCTGGCTCCCTGGGATGCCAGCAGAAAGCATTGGTGATCACTGAGATGTGGGCAGGTGCTCCCTCAGCTTAGATGAGGACTTCTGATACCAGCACCATCACCCCAGGGATGCAGCCAGGGTCCCCTGGCACCTGGGCCATCATGCCAGCAGCACAGCCAGTGTCTCCCAGCCTCATGACCACCATGCCAGGAAGGCAGCTGGGGACTCCCCAGCACCCAAACTGCCATCCCAGGAATGGAGATAGTACCTTCAGGGACCCAAGGAGGAAGAAGCAGGTGTTCAGCAAAGCCCCTCCTGCATGGAGCCCAGCCTTCCTGGTGCTGAGAAAATCCCTGCTGAAGCCACCTCTGATGCTCTGGGAACAGAGATGAATGCCATAAGGCCCAAGGGCAGAGGCAAGGCTTTGCCCAGCACACAGTTTGCCTGTGCAGGCTGTCTGGTAGTGGAGACCCTTTTGCACAGACCAGGAGTTCAAGATTCCTCTTGGCACGGAGACAACTGTGGAAACGATGGAGACTCTTTGCCAGGTGGAGCAGCTCAGTCACCTCTGCTGCCTTAAAGGAGCAAGTGACCCAGGTGCAGGAGATGAACTCGGAGCTGATGGAGCAGGGAGAGCAGCAGGACATGACCAAGGTCATGCTACAGCAGTTGGTGACCAGAGTGAGTGAACAGCTTGAAGAGCACTCCCACTGGCTGGTTGACCTCTGCTGCAACATGGGAGAGCTACTCACTGCCCCCTGAACTGACTTGTACATGTCATCAGCATGGAAGCCTCAGTGCACATGTCCTGCTGGCTCTGACACCCTGTGGCCACTTGCCAAGGAACTTGCGTCTGTCCCTGTGACAACCAGCCCCATCTTGCACAGCACCCTCCTCCCTGAAGACTGAGGATGAGGATGAGGAGCTGCTAAAGCACATTCAGGCCACTGTTGTGCAGCTGCAAGGGGACTGCGAGAAGCTCAGCTCTGTCATGAGGAAACTGCTGGATGACAGTTACCAGAAGCAGAAAGAAAGTGAGGTAGATGGCTGAGACCTCCACAGGGCAGAGCATCCTCCAGCCAGGGGGACCACAAGACAAGCCCTGCGGATGGCCCACACCATGCCCAAGCAGGCCACCCAGCAGCGGGGACACTCTCACTGACAGGCCAGGGAATCAGGATTCTCTTCATTCCCTAAAGGAGCAGGCGACCCAGCTGGTAGCGAGCAGGTTGGACCATGCGGAGCTGGAAAAGCTGTGCCTCCTCTTACTTCATTTTGCATGGGGATACTCTGGGACAGGGGCTTGTGGTTCTCAGAGCATGGCCCTGAGGACGAGACCTCCCTCACTGACAGCGTGTTCACTTGGACCGAGTCTTTCTAGACCAGGAGGACATTGCCAAGTGTCCTGGCTGATCTCTGAGGCCATTTGTCCAGCAACCTAGAGGGCTAGAAGGAGAAGGTGACCCAAGGGTGGTCCTTGAGGAGGCTGGGCATGCAGGGGGGGATTTGGGCAGGTCCCTGTTGTGAGAATGACCCGGTGGGCTGTACTCTGACTCTGCTGCTGCCACCAGTTCTGTATCAGGCAGCTGAAAAAGCCTGGGGGTGGCTAGAGCTGACTGGCAAGCGAGTGGCAGTGGCCACCTCAGTCTGCAAGTGGGGTACAGGGACAGGAGAGGGTTTTCTACTGTGAGAAGCTCAGCTCTGTCAGCTGTGATGCTGCCACAGTGTCATGGGGTGCTTTCTGGGTTGGAAGGCTCTGTTCCAATCCCAGGAGAGGCTGCAGAAAGTGGACAGGGAGAAGCTGGTGCTCGCTGATGTGGATTCTTCAGTGCCTAATACAAAGTGGAGCTTTTTCCCAGGTTGGGAGGCCATGAACCACCACTACACTGATCATACCCCCTTTCTGCTGTAACCAGCCAGCAGGCTCAACTGTGGGAACTGCTCCCATGGGCCCCCATGACCCCCCACTTAAGCCCAGCTGCATCATTAGTCTTGGCCTGCAACACCCAGCTGCTGCAGGAAAGACTCCAGCTCCAGGCAGTTCAGCTGTAGATGGATGCTCACACTCCAGGATGCTCCAGGATGGGACATCATGGTCCCCAGGGGGCACAGCTGGGAGGGAGGACTTTCAGAAGGACGCTGCCTCTAGGCTGTCAAGCCCAAAGGTGCCAGTTTTGCATGAAGGGGTGCTGTAGTTTAGGCCCAGTGCACAACTGAGTACCATGATGCCCCTAAAAGGGGGGTAGTCAAAATAAGTGGCTTCTCACCACTTAAAAGGTCACAGACAAAAGATGGATGCATCATAGGGGAAAAAACCAATTTTATTTTGTTACCAACATCAGAGTAGAACAGTGAGATACAACCAGATCTTGAAGTCAAACACCTTCCCCCCACACCTACCTTCTTCTCAGGCTCAGCTTTTTTCTCGATTTCTTTACCTCCCACTGCCTTTTTCCAGGGGTGCAGGGGGATGGGAATGAGGATGGAGTCAGTTCATGCCATGCGGTCTCTGTTGCTCCTTCCTCTTAGGGGTAGAAGGACTCCTCCCAGCCTCCCTCTGCTTCCATGTCGTACCCTTCCCACAGGAGAAAAGAGTCCACAAAAGTCCAAACTGGGTCTGCCCACAGCTGCAGTTCCCTTTATGCACAAAACTGCTTCAGCCCAAGTCCAGAAAGCTCCAATCTGGGTCTGCCCAAGGTTGCAGACCATCATCAGTTCCCTCACACACGAACTGCTCCAGCACACACTGCCTGGAGTCACGGCTCTTCAGGGGCAGCCACTGCTCACATGGGTTTGCCCCAGCCAGTGAGCTTTGGACTGCAGGTGATTGATCTGTGCTCTCACCATGGGTTGCAGGGGGAACCTTGGCTATGCACCTTCCTCCTCCCCACTCTCTTCCTTCAACTGACCTAGATGTTTTTTAAAGTTGTCTTCAGGTCCCACTCCTTTCTCCACTGCAGGTCCCTTCTGATGGTTCTGAAGAGTTCCTGGCTCACTCTTTCAGGCTGGAGCTGCAGCAGGGCTTAAATAGGGGCTGGGCCGGGCTGTGCCATCCGCATCATCTGCACCTAGGGCCCTGCTGGTTGGGGCCGGTGCCAGAGAGCGAGCATCCCCTGCGCCCCTCCTTAAATACATGAATTCGCAGGGGTGCCAATTGCCTTGGCCCTGCTCAGAGGTGGGTCTGACACTGGAGCTGGGGGAGCTTTTCAGGTAGCTTCTTAAAGGGCTGTCTCCATAGCCCTCCCCCCACTACAAAAAACAGGACTAAAACCCCGCAGAAAAACCCAATACAAGGGAACAGGCCGCTGCTCTCCTGGGAAGAGGAGGCAAAGGGGAGAAGGTTCTTTGGCAACTGAGCAGTGATGAGGGGCAGACCTAGGGTTCCATGGGTGTCCCCCAAGCCCTGGCCCAAATACCTTGCCTCATGGGGCAAACTCCAGTGACCCCACTGGAGGGGGGTGAGGGCACAGCTCCCTTCTGGGGGCACCAGCAGCAGGTCACTAAGCCCAGTGCTTCCTACATTAGTCCACTTCTCCTTGGCTGTGCTGGATTGTCCCTCTTGTGTTCTCAGCACCTCCTCAGTCATGCAGGTGTGCACTGCTTTGAACCCCCCCCCAATGTGTTTGAGGAGCTCCTGGGCAAGAGCTGTGGCCAAGTGGGAGTGAGACCCAGGGGAGAGCCTCTGCCACTCTCTCAACCGCAGCCAAAGGCAAAGATTGCCTGTTGTCACGGAATTGCCCTATAATGACTACACACACACACACACACGTAGTAAGGTCAAACTTTTAATCTGCAACTGAAATCAATCAGCCAAAGATTCATTCACCAAAAACATTTCACTGACATTTAACAAATGCAGGTTTGATATGCTGGTTGGGAATGTTACCACACACAGCTGAGTTAAGAATTGAATTGTTTTTAGGCCAAATGATCCAAAATGTGCACTTGCCTAAAAAAGAAGCAGCTCTTAGTCTACGGAAGTTGGCTTAAGTGGTGTCCCAGCTCAAGGGGAGAGTCTCTGACTGCAGGCCTGCTTCTCTGAGGAGGACTGACTCAAATGCGCCCTCTGACGGGGCCCGATTTATACTCTGGTCGAATCTGATCTGTGGTCAAAATATAGTCATGTCAGGGAGCTACTGGCTGAGGACCCCAGCTTTCCTACCTTTGACCCCCACTGCATGCACCAGACAGGAGCCGTGAGAGGGGAGGCAGTCGTGGTGCAGCCAGGGACAGAAGCTTTGCTGGTTTGTGTGTCAGGTCCTTAGGCAGGGTGGGTGTACCTGCCACACCTGTAGAGGCCCCTGGAGCTTCCTGAGCCATAGCCCCTCCCCAGTCCCTTAGCGTGCGCTTTGTCTCTGTGCCTGTGCAGTCCTTGTGGGCTGCTAGTGGCACAGGCATGGGAGGAAGTCTGGCTCTTTGGCCAGCTGAGGAGTTGGCCTGGCTCTGCCGAGGTCAGGGCCTTCCTCCTGGCTGGATGTGCAAGGAAAAGAAGTGCTGGGCAAATGTCTGCAGAGGTCCCAGGGTGGACTCCTGCTCAGCCCCCTTCCTGCAGCTGTGATGCCTCAGCACTTGACACCTGGCAGACCTTCAGCCTTGTGCTGCTGCTCTGCTGCCTGCCAAGCAACCCTCCAGCACCTCCCAGCCCTCTGTGTTGTTGCCCTCCTCCAGGGATTGGTACTGCCTCAGCCTTTCCTCCTCTGGCCTCCTCTGGGGAAGTAAGGATTGAGGGGTCAGCCCTATGGAGTGTGGCCCTGACAAACCCCCTCTGCAGCCCTGCCTGGGAGCAGGGGGACGGGGGGATTCCATGGGATACAAGCGTGCAGGTTTTGAGGTGCTGTCCCAAGCCAGAGTGGGTCATTTGTCCTGTGTCACCCACCATCTCTTGATGGCAGCCATTGGCTATTTCGTGCCTTTAGTTTCACAGAATCACAGAATCACAG
>NW_010171598.1:6720-9301 GCF_000695765.1 Mesitornis unicolor | reverse complement strand
CTGTGAAATGGAGCTGTTCAGGGTCACCCCCCACTCTCTCCATCCCTGCCAGTAAAGTGTGGTGGATGCTGTTCTTCCATTTAAGAATTCCCAATTCCCAAAATTCCTTCAGGAGAGAGCAGGCAGGGTCAGTACCAACGTACGCTGTGCCTCTGTGCCAGCAGAGGCTGCGTGTCCCAGCATCAGGCAAAGCCCCTCTGCAGAGGTAGGCTGTGGTGCTGTGGCTTCCCGGTGTTGATTCACGCAATTTTCTGGAGCTCTTTATTTATTTT
The DNA here is from genome assembly GCF_000695765.1 of Mesitornis unicolor. Taxonomy (NCBI): domain Eukaryota; kingdom Metazoa; phylum Chordata; class Aves; order Mesitornithiformes; family Mesitornithidae; genus Mesitornis; species Mesitornis unicolor. Next base: position 9,029 of record NW_010171598.1, on the reverse strand, counting down.
TCTCTCGGTGCACACAGTTCATGTGTTTAATGCAGGTTGTTTATAGCAAGGACAAAGGATTACAGTCCTTAAATCAAAAGCTATGTTGGTGTAATTATAAGCGCGGGCTGGTGTTGCAAAGAGGGCTGTAGGGAGAGGCTGTCAAAGGAGAAGAGCATCCAAAATATAGTAACCTCAAAAATCCCAGCTAATCAGTTTTCTGACTGGAGCAATCTGTTTCCCAGGTATTATTATTATATGGGGACTTTAAAGCTAATAAATAACAATAATAGTCTAGTATAAGGAAGGAAAGAAAAGGGCAAATGCCATTCACCTTGGGAGCTGTGGTTGCTCGCTGGAGTTCTCCGAGGAACATAATTTTCCTCTGCCCCTGTGGAGGACTCGATCCGTGACAACACCAAGAACATCCCAGGAGCCGTGGTGTGAGCAAGGAGATTGCCCCGGGTGTTGTTTTTGTTAATGCAGGGGTATGGCCTGCAGAAACCACATATCCCAACACATCTTGAGCCAGAGAGAGCTTCCTCTGTGCTGGGACCTGTGGTCCCTGCAGGCTGCCTTATTGCTGGGGTGTGATGCACCACTTCCAGCGCTCTAAAGCACTTTTGGACTGCCAGTGAAGAGCCCAGAACAAAGAAGGACTTGCAGAAGAGAGCTTGGGCTTATCAGAGCTGTACAGAGTATGAAAGCACCCCTCCTGCAACAAGGCAGCCCAGCTAACGGACCCTGGCTAACAGATTATCAGCAGCATTTGAGTAATAGACTGCTCATTTAGTTTTAATACATTTTGCATAGAGAGCAATCAGCCTTCATCAGTCTTAGAGATGAATTGGCTTAGCCAGCTAAATTCTAAAGATATTAGTCCGACAGCAGCCACATAAATCATAACATTTTCTTAATGATGGTAAAATTAAAATATACTCTTGCTTTGAGAAACCAATGAAGCCTTCCTGTTTGCAGGCCAGATCCTCCTGCCTGAATTAAAAGGAAGCTTAATTGATGCGTTTTTAAACTAAACTCACAGCCTCACTCCTCCTGAGCAGCTCTAGTGTTCCTTTCTTTGAAGTTAAATTAATTTGTCCTGCCTGTCCATGCTCCATCCTCTAATCTTCAGCAGTGTCAGTGAAGACCTTGGCTCGGTATCCATTGACCAGACTCCTGTGGGACGTGAGCAGGACGCACACAACATTACACTTGAAGGCTTCGCCAGGTTAATCTTTTGTGTTTCCAATAGCTCCTTGAGCTCGTGGCAGCCTTTCAGGAGAAAAGCTCCTGTTCTTCCTCTCACCAACAAACCACGGCCAGGGAGAAAAGGACCTGGGGTGTTGGTGGCAGCAATGCCCATGAGCCAGCAATGTGCCCTTGAGCCAAGAAGGCCAACGCCATCCTGGGATGGATGAGAAGGGGTGGTTGGAGGGCAGAGAGGTTCTCCTGCCCCTCTGCTCTGCCCTGCTCACACCACAGCTGCAATGTTGTGTCCAGTGCTGGGCCCTCAGGTCAAGAAGGACAGGAACTGCTTGAAAGAGTCCAGCAGGGCCACAAAGTGATGGAGTGGAGCATCTCGTGCTGAGGAGCGGCTGAGGGAGCTGGGGCTCTGGAGCTTGGAGCAGAGGAGCCTGAGGGGTGCCCTCATTCCTGGGGATCCATTGGGAAAGGGCAGTGTCAGGAGGAAGGAGCCAGGCTCTGCTCTGGGATGGCCAATGGCAGGGCAAGGGGCAAAGGTCCCACTGAAGAGGAGGAGAAACTTTGTGAGTGTGAGGGTTCTGGAGCATGGCCCAGGCTGCCCAGAGAGGTTGTGGAGTGTCCTTGTGTGGAGACACCCAAAGCCCTGGCCGTGTTCCTGTGTGACTGCTCTGGTGATCCTGCTGTGGCAGGGGTTGCACTGGATCAGCTTTGCAGGGCCCTTCCAGCTCCTCACATTCTGGGATGCTGTGAAGGTCTCCTGTCTGTCCAACTTTTCCTCTTTCTTGTCCTTTGTTGCTGAGGTCCCACACGCTTCTGCCAGCTGCTGTTTGACAGAAGGGATTCCTGCCTTTAGCTACAAAGACAGTGATGTTGATGCCAGGGCAGGGGTGAAGACAGGCTCTCAGGGCTCTGATAACAACACAAATACTGTGTGTCCAGAGCTCTTCAGTGAGGAGATGCTGGGCTCTGTTAACTCTTTGTGTCCTAGATTGTGGTTCTAATATCTAGCAAAAGGACTAGGCACTTCTTAGCGTACCCTGTGAAAGGCCCATTCCCCTGGGGTGCTCTGTGGCACCTGTGCTCTGGTTTCTGGGCTGAATTGATGTGGTGGGAAGGCGTTTTTTTCA
>NW_010171598.1:0-6689 GCF_000695765.1 Mesitornis unicolor | reverse complement strand
CAGCAGGATCTTACATTGAGGTTGTGGATCTCCTGATGGGATATATTCAACCATTGCTGAGTTAAGGTCAGTGCTTTCACCGTTTGGGTATCTACACGTAGCACTTTGACCTTCAGATGAATTAAGAAATTCCCCATGGTGTCTGTTGGCATTTTTGCTTTGGGACAGTGAACCCTGTGAAAAAGATAGGCCTGATTTGGGAGACTCACACTGGGCTGTCTTGTTTTGGGGAAATTCAGCCTGTGGTTTATGGGAAGTAGACTGTGAGTAGACCATGAGTAGACCTTGAGACCCTCTTATGAGCTCATCTCAGAGACCAATGTTCAGGTGCTGTAAAGAATGGTCATTCCCAGCCCAGTGTTGCAGGCTCATGGTTGCTTTGGCCGAGGTTTGGGCCACTGATGAGTAAGTGGTGTGCAGGATGGCTGCAGGATGCTCTGATCTCTTGGCTATTCCATGTCCTGCTGGGCAGTTTGGGCTGGCAATGGTGGTCCCTGGGTGGAGGTGTTGGATACCCGGCTTCCCAGGGTTGGATACGGAGAGACAGCCTACGGCTGTGCAGTTGGGTGCTTGACACCGTGGCATTGAGGATGATTTCTCCCCTGGTCGTGTTGGATACCCGGCTTCCCAGGGTTGGATATGGAGGGACAGCCTACTGCTGTGCAGTTGGGTGCTTGACGCCACGGCGTTGAGGATGATTTCTCCCCTGGTGTGTCTCCTGGCGTTGCTGAGGAAGGGCAGCGCACTTGGATGTATGTGCAGGGCTTGGAAACCCGTCCTCCCTGCCATATTGTGCCAGCCGCCTTTGCGCTGCTTGCAGTCTAATAAATGCTTGGTCTGAGCAGCTAGCACTCCCGCTAGAGCCCAAATGAATGCAGAGGAAGGACCCTGCTAAGTGTATGCATTCTTCCTCTCCTGGCCAGCCCCGGTTCCCTTTCATAGCTTACATCTGATGCTTCCTCTCTCACCTAGCCCCTTAGCTCCAATGTAAATGTGTGTTCACACTTCCGCCAGTCAAGTAACTGTGCTCTCTCTGTCTCTCCCCTTTGTTATAAAGCCTGCTCTGTAAATGAATCCCACAGGTCTGGGGCTCAGCAGGTAAAAGGAGAAGTGAGTCTGTTAGCGCATGAGTCTAATCAGGCCGGCTAAAGCGAATAAAGTAGGGCAGCGTTGCACATTAGCTGCTGTGTAAATGAGCCCTTTGATGGGCTGGGCACCGCGGGAGAGGGTTTGAAGCCAAGAAGAACTTTTGTTGTTAATTCAGTGACACATGGAAACTGTAAAACAGCGTGTCTTGCACACACACGAGAGGGAAAATAAAAGCCCTCACGACCGGGCTTTTCAATACCTGCCCTCGGACCTAGTCTGAAAACTTTCAGCCCCTGTCTCCCTCTCTTACCACTTGATTTTCCTTTCTCTTCCTTTCTTTTTTTGTTCCCCCTGCACTATAAAAAGAAAAGCTCTCTTGCCTTTTGAACTAGACGGCTGTGAGTGAGGGCTATCTCTGAGCTGTGTGGCTCTGTTACCTTTGTGTTCCAGATGAAACTGCCAAGCTCGGTGGGACAGAAGAAGATTAAAGCCCTGGAGCAGATGCTGATGGAACTCGGAGTAGGTGAGTAAAGGGGGCACGCGAGAGAGAAAGAGACACACAGAGCCAGCCTTTGTTCTCGAGATGGGCTATTTTTTCCCCCTAGTAATACAGCCAGTTTCTTGAATAACAGTATGTGAATGGTTTTTAAAATATTTTATGTGTTTAAAATAAAAAAAAAAGAGGGTAAAAGCCAGAACAAGATGCACAGGGCTTTTTCTTTTTTTTTTTTCTTTTTTTTTTTTCCTCCCAGTAGAAAAATGTTTTAAAAAAGAGCCTTTGTTTCTCTCCTGTTTGGGCCTTTTTAACCATCAAGAGAGGCAGCACAGTATTAGGAAGGCAAATCTCAGCCGAGCCGGGAGAGAGGTACTTCTAAGTGTGTTAGTGACCACGGCTCGCGCATTGTTCAGGGCTGCCCTGTCTCGCTTTCAAGCTTCGTTTCCTCTTAATTTACTGCTCACGGTGGCAAGTCCAAAATGCGTCTGGGACTGTTCATTCCCCCCTTTATAGGCTGCGTGCTGTGTGAAAATCTGGAGCATCTCTGCTGAAAGGCGAGTAAACACACATCCCTCACTCTTGAACTCCAGTGTCTTAGCAGCAGAAAGGAGGGTTCACTGAACGTGCACAGTACCCGCTCGGAGCTCGAGGGGAAGAAGTGCAGCCCGTGGCTGGCTGCTGCCCTCCGTGCCGTGGGTACGGGGTTTGCAGGTACTGCACGTCCCAGCGTGCGGTGCCCCTTGATTGGACGCCTGATGGCCCCTTCCCCCCGCTACGGCTGGGGCGATTTTTAGAAATAGAGAAAGAAAGATGAAAAAAAAGGAAAAAAAAAGAAAAAAAGCCATATTGATGATTTAGAAGAGTTTACTGAGCTTGCTCCCAGCACTGACTTCTGTTAACTCTTGCTAGTTTTTTGGGCCAGCCGGTTGATGGCTTGATGTGTTGTCTCGGTGACTGCGTGCAGCTCTGATGGCCTCCTGTGGCTGGGGAAAGCGGCTCAACCAGGGTGGTTTCCCCTTTCTGCTTTAAAACTAAGGCAGTTACTGTCTTTGCTTGTTAGGGAAGCCTTGGGGAAGGACGTGAGTGCTGCTTAGAGCTCGCTTTTCACGAGGGGAAGGAGGGGTTCTTGACTCCCTGCTCCTGCCTCGCCAAACACATCTATCTTGAGGGCTTCCTGGTCCAGCCCTGCTGTGCCTTGGAGTGCAGGGACACACCTGGGCTTTGTGGGGTGAACACAGTGCGAGCAGGAAGGGGTTGCGTGGGCAGCCCTGTGGACCTGTCAGAAGCAGCACGCAGGGCTTCATCCTTGTCTTCTCCAGAACACGCAGCTCTTCCTGGCTCTGGGCTGCAGCAGAAGACACGGTGTGGGGAGGTGATCTGCCAGCCCCTGCTACAGGCAGTTCATTCTGCATTAAAACATGTCTGTAACGCAGCAGCAGAGCAATTCTCTGCCTCAGTCCTACCCTGGGAGGAGCAGCAAGAGAGGTGAGGGAGCTCAGCCTGTCCCCACCTTGTTGGGGAAGGTGTAGGGGACAGCAGGAGCTCCTCTGTCCTCTGCAGCAGTGGGTGAGGACTTGTTCCCAAGACTGAGCTCCCTGCATAGGACCTGGTGGGTTGCAAGGTTTGGTCATCTGGTCTGATCAGCAAGTGAAGTATTATGGAAGATGCAGAGTCCTGGACTTTGTAGGTTCATCCATAGTCCTTGACCTGAGCCAAAGGACAGCCTAGACATTCAAGTCCATGTCCCTTGGGGTTGCTGGTTGCTAATGAAGCATGTGATGGGAGTGAAGCTCCTGACGTGTCTTTCTGGGAGTGCACTGGGCAGCCAGGACCTTTCTAGCGATCTTCCACTGCAGGTTGCAGGTCTGAGTGTTGAACAGAACCCTTTCTTTTCTCCCTAGATCTCAACCCTATGCCCACGGAGGAGATTGTGCAGATGTTCAACGAGCTGCGGAGCGACCTGGTGCTGCTGTATGAGCTGAAGCAAGCCTTTGCCAACTGCGAATACGAGCTGCAGATGTTACGGCACCGCTATGAGGCCCTGGCCAAAGCGGGTAGTATTGGCCCCCTCAGTGCAGAAGGCGCCCATCCAGACGGCCAGGCAGGGCTCGGCATCGAGGAGGGCAAGGGAGATGCCAAGGACCAGATCATTGATGTAGTAGGAGCACCCCTGACCCCCAACTCGGTGAGGAGGAAGGTTGGGGGGGCAGAACAGGGAGCGCTCAGGTCTCCGACGCAGATGCCCTGACAAGCGCTGGGGATGCCGCCCTGCTCTCCCTCCAGGCGTGCGCGTCCAAGGGAGCACAGCACGCCTGCTCCCCCCAAGTCTCAGTGCTGCTCTCTGGGCTCGTCTCCCGTGCTGGACAGTGTTCTTGGTGCTATTGGTGGGGTCGGCAGGGCTTTCTGCATCCTGCATGTAGGCAGATGGCTTGACGTGGGTGCCACCGTGGACCAAAGCAGCAAGGCTTTGGGTGACGAGAGCTTGCGCTAAGGCAGCAACAGCGATGCCACTACAGCTGCAAGCCTGAGGCATTTTCCTTGTAGACACAGGCCCGTAAGGGTTGCTCAGCAGAGGGGAAACGAGTGGGGAAAGCAGTCTTGAGATGATGAGGCGTGACCTGCCCGAGTCCCTGGAGTCAACCAGTAGCTCTGCCTGGAGCAGGAGGCTTGGGAAGGAGAGAGGTGTTTGGAGAGCAAAGGGGGGTTTTTATACCCTATTTCCAGTACAGAGAAAGAAAAGCCAGACCTAGGGGTCCTTCCACCGCGAGCCCTGTGGCAATGTCCCTCTGCAGGATGCGAATCACCAGCCTCTCCTCCCTGCCTCCACCAGGGCAGGCTGCCCAGCCCCTCACCGCTGCCTCAGGGCCAAGGGCACGCCTGGGGATCAGCTGAGCTCGCTTTCCCCTCTGTGTGGTCCCTGGCACTGCCCCATAAGAAAAGCTGCCCGTCTCCACACAGTGGCATCCCCAAAGCCTCAGACGTGCCGCCCCTGCTAGCGGCACAGACCTTGACTTTCTAAAATACAAAATGCATTGCAGGATATTGAGAACACCTTAATCTGTCAACGTCCGAGGCGATACCTGAATCTGGACTTGAGTAATATTTGATTGTGACAATGTGGAGTTGTAAGGAAGCGTTCCGCTGAGACAGGCTCGTGTTTGCAAAGGAGTCTTCTGAGTTTTTGGGTTTTATTTTATTTTCTTTTGTTTCCCTGCTGCATTCAACCTGAAATCTCACCCCTCCCTACGCTCTGGAGTGTCCTGGTTTGCAAACTTTTGGGGTTGATTCTTAACGCATTTGCTTTCCCTTCAGCCTTTGCTGGTTGGGAAGGTGGGAAAGGTGATGATGGGGATGGTGGTGGCCGTGGCTGCAGGAGAAGGGAGCCTGTGTGTGTGTTTCTGACCACGTTTTTCCTCATTGCCACCTCCTGGGATTGGAAACAAAGGGGTAGGCCCAGGCAGCACCGAGAGGGTTAAACTGACCTGGTCTCTGACATATTTGAAAGAAATATAATCAAGTTAATTCACTGCAAGGCAAATTCAGTACCTAAAGGGCCTCCATGTTAAATACAGCACTGACCTTTACCGGCTGATTACACAAAGACGACACAATTAGATTAGTCCAAGACAAAAGGTCAAGCACATTCACACTGTGACCATTTTATGCTACCTTTTGAGGAGGGGGGATAAAAACTGCATCCCAGCTGGAGGGGTATCTTGGCAAGGAGGGGATTGGGGCTGTTGTACCATGTTCAGGTATGGTCAGAGAGTCAGGCAGGGCTTGGTGCTGTGCTTGGGCTTCCAAGGATGGGCTGAGCTGCGTGGAGGCCGCGCGTTGGTGACGCTCCCTGCTCTGCCCTGAGCTGCAGGAGCAGCTCCAGTGCCTCTTGCTCAGCATTGTGGCTAAAATCAGCCTCTGGAAGATCCATAGGATGGAGTCAGCCCTGATGGGAGGTGTCTGGGGTGCATGCAGCGTTCCCCCCTGCACAGCGAGGTACCCCAGGCTCTGGTGTGATGGGAGGCACTGGGCTGAGAATGCAGCCAGACTCTGCAAGCCAGCACGGTGATTTCCCCCCGTTGTAGGGCGCTTGCAGCAGGGGTAGTGATTTTGGTAGCACCCACCAGCAGCTCTGCAGAGCAGGCATTGCCCGGGTCCATTTCCAGCCTGTCCCCTCGGCAGTGACACACACACAAGCGCAGTGATGCTTCGGGGTGGCCTTGTTGCCTACCTCTCACCGAGGCTGCTCTGGTGGTTTAACCCTGCCACACCAGAGTTCAAGCGTGTGCTTTGCCACTGAGCCGCCGGGTCCTTGGAGGGGAGGAATCGTTTAATCTCCCTGCTTCAAATTCCTCCGAGTTGGAGAAGCCCTTTGTGCAGTCTGGCACTGCCCATCCGTGGCACTCCACGTGTTGGATTAAGCGTGGATTAGCTCAGCCTCCCAACCAGCTGCTCCCCTGAATCCTGCTTTGTTTCCCTCCACGCCCCCCTGCCACTGCCCCCTCGGCCAGCACTGGGACGTCTCGGGGGGTATTTGAGCCAGGGGAGGAGAGAGACCCCGGAGGGCAATGGAGAGCCCAGCACGGCCCAACCCGGCTGTGTCCCCACACCCCTCCTGCCCCGCTGCCTTGCCCGCCCTCCCTGAGGGGCTGCGGCGCCCGGTGCTGACCATGAAAGCCGAGCGCCCCCCTGCCACTGCCCCCTCGGCCAGCACTGGGACGTCTCGGGGGGTATTTGAGCCAGGGGAGGAGAGAGACCCCGGAGGGCAATGGAGAGCCCAGCACGGCCCAACCCGGCTGTGTCCCCACACCCCTCCTGCCCCGCTGCCTTGCCCGCCCTCCCTGAGGGGCTGCGGCGCCCGGTGCTGACCATGAAAGCCGAGCCGGGATCCCCCTGGTGCCGTCTGCGCTGACCCCTGACCCCGGTGGGGACCGCGCTCGGGGCCGTCGGGAGGTGAAAGGTGAGCCCGACTCGGAACAAATTAGTTCCAAGCAGAAGTTCAGCCAGTTACTCCAGATTGGATCCTTTGATTGCCGTAACTCAGACTCCACTCAGTGATCTGTAATGAGTGACTCTCAGAAATCCTCACGTTGCAGCACTTTGTTCC
>NW_010171597.1:900-1145 GCF_000695765.1 Mesitornis unicolor | reverse complement strand
GGAACTGGGATGAACTGGGAGGGACTGGGAGTGACTGGGAGGAACTGGGATGGGACTGGGATAAACTGGGAGGGATTCGGAGGGAACTGGGATGAACTGGGAGAGCATTGGAGGGGACTGGGAGGGAACTGGGATGCACTGGGAGACAACTGGGAGGAACTGGAAGGGACTGGGAGGAACTGGGATGAACTGGGAGGGGACTGGGGGGGACTGGGATGAACTGGGAGGGACCGGGATGGAATGGG
>NW_010171597.1:0-262 GCF_000695765.1 Mesitornis unicolor | reverse complement strand
GGGGCGGACTGGAAGGTGGCGGGGGTGAACGGGGAGGGACTAAGAGGGAACTGGGGGGAACTGGGATGAACTGGGAGAGGACTGGGGGTGACTGGGAGGGATTGGGAGGGAACTGGGGTGTACTGAGAGACAACTGGGAGGAACTGGGAGAGACTGGGAGGGAACTGGGAGGCACTGGGAGAGGATTGGGGAGAACTGGGAGGGAACTGGGGTGTACTGGGAGGGAGCTGGGAGCAACTGGGAGGGAACTGGGAGGGGACTG
>NW_010171596.1:325-759 GCF_000695765.1 Mesitornis unicolor | reverse complement strand
ACCCTAAATATCAGAGTTTGAGCCTTTAAAAGGGGAGTTTGTTTAGAGAGATAGGGGAAAAACAAAAAAACGTCACAAAGTCCGAGGCACATTCATCCGGTAGCTGCAATGCCTGGAAGACTGAAACCAAGCACTGGAGAGGTGGCAAGCACTGGGCGAGGTGGCAACCATCACTAAATCCATATCTGGTGTTATCCGGATGCCTGGAGGAGTGTGAAAGGAGGCTATCGCCGTATCCCGCAGTAGTAGAGGGGAGAAGAGAGAGATCCGGCAGGCAGGAATGGTGCAGCAATAGTGAATTATTTAATTATTTAACAACTCTTTTATAGACTTTATTCTTCATAGCCTAATTGGTCAAGAGGTCAGCCACCCCGCCTGGGGTGATTGGCTGAAATACTAAAACATCCATCCTGAGAATATTTTTCTACTATACC
>NW_010171596.1:0-297 GCF_000695765.1 Mesitornis unicolor | reverse complement strand
TTTGGGCACTCAAAATGGGAGTTTGTGCCATAAAAAAGGGAGTTCTGAGCAGAAAAGTGAGAGCTTGTGCCATAGGAATGAAAGAATGGGCCCCCAAAATGGGCTTTTTGGCCATAGAAAGAAAGTTTGTGCCCTAAAAATCAGAGTTTGTGCCCTCAAAATGAGAGCTTAAATCAAAAAATGAGACTTTGTGCCCTCACAATGGGCATTTTTGCCATAAAAGGATAGTTTGGGTCCTACAATAGGAGTTTGTGCCATAAAATTCGATTTTGTGCCTTAAAAATCATAGTTTTGGCT
>NW_010171595.1:27909-32675 GCF_000695765.1 Mesitornis unicolor | reverse complement strand
ATGGAGGTGAGGCTGACCGGTCTGTAGTTATAGTTTGTTATGATTTAACCCATTGTTCCTCACAAGTTCCATAGCTCCAGTTGCTAAGCCTGCTGCTCCCTTTTTTCCAACCCTTTTCTGCAATCTGGAAGATATCCTTCTATCTACAGATAAGAATTGAAATACCTCTGCTAATGTCATTATAAGATTTTCTTATGAATGGGGAAAAAATTCTTATTAAAAACCTTGACATTAGATTTTTATCAATCTACCAATCAATTGCCCAGATGACAAGCTGATAGAAGTCAGCATGTAACTAAATAGTTTAAAATATCTCTGCTTTATCTTAATTAATTCATTAAGGCCTATGCACACAATTCACTATTTTTGTAAGATATTGACAGTTGACCTCATTTCTCAATGGCATTTTTAAAATACATCTATTGTGCTGCTGTCAGTGTGCAACCTTACATTAAAGAAATCTATTACAGAAGAAACTCACATATTTTAATATTTCTTTCAAATTATTAGTCTCAAGGTATTCTGAGAGATACAAACCCAAGGAATAGAATGTGAGACCACGAAGATAAAAAATGAGTGTGGTACAGGAAGTTGTGCTTAGTAATAGTTATGAGTTTTTTCACCAATAAAAAGAATATAAAGACATCCTACATCTACATACCGCTTGTTATTCCTTTTTGTGTATTTGTTTTCCTTTGGCTAGTGGTTTTAGCTTGCTCAGACTAGAAGAAAACTGTATACAGACTGTTTTTGCTTTTAAATAATTCAAATTTTCTAGAAAGGAGTCCATAGCATTTTCTGGATGAAGCTGGTACATGCCTTTAATTACATGAACAGTAAAAACACATTAACCTGGACATTGGCAACCCATTTAATTTCATGGCTGTGAAAAAAAAAGCACTTGAACATCAGAAGTAAGAAAATACTCTTGCAATAATTTATTTATTTGAATAGATTAAGTCAGCAGTGATCTCTGGTTCAAAATGGCTGTTCCATTAGCAACACAGTCTGACCATTAACCAAATCAAACAAAGACAGATATTTCAATATCAGTAAGATGGCCTTGTATTGTTTTGTTGGTGTTTTTTTTAGCTTATCCAGTTGACATACGATCACAAAAAGGCCCAAATCCATTAAAATAGTTGTGTCTTCCGCACAGGCTGTTGGAAAATCTAACTACTCTCTGGTACTAGTAATAGTAAAGTCATGAGAGATTTTGCCACTCTGCCCAGACTTTTTTCATCTGAATCAGAAAATCTGGTGCCAAAATGGCCAGCACATACACAGACAATATGCATGAATCAACTCCACTCATGAAGCTATGTGTAAGGCACAGGTGGGAGCTTAACCTGCTCCTAACATGGTTGGTACAAGCTCTGGCTTGACTTCATAGTGAGCTTCAGCCCCCTGGGTCTCCGATGCCAAGCTGAGCACCATTTTTTCAAGCTTTAAAGCTTTTCTGAGCTGTTATTTGCTGGATCAGTTGGGTGTATTTATATAAGGTGCACCAACTCATGGCCTGTCTGCTCATCAGGTTTCTGATTTTCAGAAAGTCAGCTGCTTTTCCATCTGTCTCTAGAGGCTGCATTGGTGCTTTGTATTGTCTTTCATGCTTCACAGAGGGACATTTTGTAACATTGCCATTAACCCAAAGGCTGGCTGAAAATTTGCATTTTTCTGTGAAGCATGAAGAGCAGCAGGGAAGAGCTAAGCACTACGGTACCTGGGGAAAACCTGGCAGGTGGTGAGAGGCCAAACTCTCAGAACACTGAAGTTAAATACCTCAGCTGGAGCAAAAGGCCAGATGGAATAAGACAGAAAAGTAGTGGAAATGTATAGGTTTGAAGGTTAGAAAATAGTGACACGAAATTTAGTGAGCAACAACGTGACTGCAGAATCATGGGAGGGACACATGGCAACATTTTAAAGCTATGTTATCACTCAAACAAAAAAGTTGGTGCAAGTATCCTGAAGCCAGTATGATTTTGAATTACGTCAGTTTTAAAAACTAGCATAGTGAGTGGGCTTATAACTTATATGAAGCAATCAATGGCCAATCTCATCTAATTACATGAATTTAAAAGGGTTCCTTAATCTACCTGGCATCAGGATTTTACTCTGAGGTGTTCATTTTGATATTGAAAATCAAATGTCATTTTTTATTAACAATCACAACACCAAAATTGGAAAAAAAGACAGGTGGAATTAAACACAGAGTTGTACTTTGCTTCTGAGGGGCAATCCCCAAAGGCTAAAGATACCATGCTAGAAAGATGTGCGGGGTAATGAGCCATACCCTGTTATGCTCTGTCAGCTGTAGATGGTAAGAAAACTATCACCCTCTCCTCACACTGATGCCAGATTAAGCCAGAAGGGTTGGACTAGATGACCTTTAAAGGCCCTTTCCAACCCGATGCATTCTTTGATTCTTTATTACTGTGTGCATTTCTACCTGAGAATGGAGGTGGCCAAAAACCATAGAATGACTCTCACTGATATAATCACTGACAATATAGTATTGGCTACCGTAGGCAAGAAAGATTAATAATGAATCAACATAAATTAAATTGTCATGAGCCATCTATTTCAATGGAAGAGAGAAAGGGCTAATATTCAAAACCATAAGCCATTAGGAAAATAGACAGTAATGACTGAAATGTGAAGTATTAGTTAGCAGCAACCCAAGGGAAAGAAGTGTTGATAGAGAAGAGAGATCTGGTTCACAGCCAGTAGCAACTCTAGAGACTGGTATACTAACATAAGGAGAGGACGCACTATTTCATAGCCAGAGACTACCTAAGTGGCGTAGAAAAGGCTTTTATACCAGGGAATGTTGCTGATCATGTTGATCACCTGTAAGTTTTGACAGGTTTTAGTAGTGTCCAAGAGGATTTAAGGACCTGTCACACATGTAAACAGAAATTCCTGGAAGACAAAAACCGTGAAATCTTAGTTACTGCTTACAACAATCAGATGTGCATATTGTACAGACTGCTTCCAAGGTGGGGAAATGAGGCAGTTAAGTTTTCTGGAAAGCATGTCAGGACATTCACATAAAGCAAGACCTAGTTACAGATATGTGAAACTGTTCTTTAATTGGATATTCTTTTGTGACTTCTAAATGCATGTCTGTGGTGAAGACTATTTGCAGCTGCAGTCCCGTGGCATAGCTGTTATGGGTGAAAAAGAGAGACACTAGAATTCCGGAAGAAAGTTAGACCTTCTACCTGACCTTTCCACAGTGTAAGATGCAAAGCAATCGAGAGGATTATCATAAGAAGTCCTTAAGCTTGTGAGATTGCAACCACATATGGACGGAAACAAAATGATTTTCCTGCACCTTGTAATGCTACATAACTCAGAGATAACGTGTAACACAAAACGAAAAGAGTAAGTACTCCAGCCAACACTTTGTCCTCCATACTAATTGTAACTCAGCTTCTCCCAAAAGATTTGCTCTTTAAAGCATACTCTTATTGTAATGCAATTCACTACACACTCTTCATATTGCTTTCACTGCTCTCTTCTTCAACAGCTTCCTGAACACTTAATAATCTTGGCTCTTGACATTTAAGAATCTGTTTTGCTTCAGAAACATTCTAAATCCACCACACTAATCTCCATCTTACCCACCTCACTGCTCGTCTCCCACTTACTCTCCAGATAGGCCCTGGAAATATTTTCTCTATGCTTTTTTTGTATTGCCTTTTTTTCTTCTTTTTAAAAGTTTCCTTCTCTAAGAGAAAAATGAGCAATTTTTTTTGCCTGAAAACCTCCTGTTTTCTCCCAATTCTCAAGTCTCAAACAGTGCCAGATACAACTTTTTAAAACCACATTGATTTTTCACTGTCACGGAGCTATTCCCCAAAGGCGCTGTTCACCTGCTTCTCAAACATCTACATTTTTAATGACTTTTCCTCTCCGCTTTTAGAAAGCTTGGTGGTTTTTCATAATGTCCTCATTATTATCTAAATTTCTCAGAAACATTCTGTGATTCCTCCTTCAGTGAGCGCTGAAAGTGGTAAAAGAGAAAAAGAAAAGGCCACTGCAGCTGTTGCAGTCTCCACCCGCCCCCTTTCCCTGATGCTATTCACACCTCTCTTTCTTCAGAGAGGAGTCTGTTTTTTACAAAATATCATCAGATGGTTTCTTATCCCCAGAAATGCTCTGTGCACAATCCTATGGGATACACTGCAACAGCAAATTTATCTATTCTGGGGTCTAGAAATTTTTCCCTTCCTTTAAATACTGCTGAAGCCACACAGCATTTTTGGGTCCATTACATATACATTTATGAGAAATATGTGTAAACGTCAGTGACTGAAGCTGCTAGAGGTCAGGCAGAACTGTTTCCTGAGTTCCAGATAGCAGGAATCAAGACCAGGACAGATTTTTGCACCACTACCTTTCAGGATGTTTTGGTTTCAATCCATGTCTAAATTCAAACTTCCACTTGTTGAATTTCTATTTTCAAACAATAAATCCTCATGACTCACTTCACTCTTTCAGCTTGGACAGCCAACCATCAGGGCAAAATAATAATAAAAAAGGTGAAAAATGTAACCTTTCAAAACTCTTAGCTACTGAGATGCATACTACTTAAGCTGATGCCCAGTTAAGTTGTTTGTAAAGCTATAGTATTATATTTATCTACATACTTGTGTGTCTACATCTATGCTTGTATAAATATAACTGTACATGCAGACAATCTATATGGGTACAGTAAGAGTACTCAGAAGGCACTACTTATTTACTGTTCTTTCCCT
>NW_010171595.1:25649-27899 GCF_000695765.1 Mesitornis unicolor | reverse complement strand
CTAGCAATACCTGGTCGAAGTAGAATATTCAAGGTGTGCTAGAGTCAACAGATAAAGAGCAGGGGAAGCTATAATTTATGTCGAGTAAGGGTTTGTTCATCTTTTCTTCCTGTTTGGTTTCTCATGTGAGCTGTTATTATTTGGCAGCTTATCTTGATCCTGCCTGTTTTTCAAGCAAAACTTGTGAAAATGAAAACAAACAATAAATTCTTCACAAGTTTAAACACATTTGATTATTTGTGCTGCATTGGCTGAGCCAAGTAATTTTTGATTTTGCCAGTGTTTGCAGGCCTATTTCTATATTAATGTTTTAAAAAGACTATTAAGAAAAACAATTCACTGGCTGTGAACATTTCATCAAAATCTTGGTTTTAAGAAGCAGTTAGTACATGCTCAGAACTTTATTCACTTCAGCAGAAGCTGGGAAAGCATCAGATTCCAAATTAGCAGCTGAAAACTAAAAAACAGACTAGGTACCTATTGTCAAAGCAATGTCAGTATTTAATATTTCACATCTTCCATTTTAATTAATTTAATTTTGATAATACTGTGGATGAATAAAAATAGTTAAAATAGTTAAAACTGTGTTTTGTACAAAGGTTCCAGTCCACTAGACACACATGTGGGGAAAGTGCAAAAGGTATTTCTGACATTCAGTTTGAAATTGCTATGGATAGGCCAAGGAAGGAAATGTTCTCACTGTACATGCAATTTAGGGAAAAAAGGAAGGTCACTTTTTATAGGAAAACTCTTAGAGAACAGATATATGCCCTTCTGTAGCTCCTTCACTTTAGATAAAATGCAGTTTGTTACCTTGTTAAGTGTTTTACTGCCAATGAGACCAAAATATAGGGACTCCTTCCACTGATTTTTCTGGTTAACTGGTAGTACCATCGTACTGAAAAATTATGTGCCCAGAGCCAGAGAATTTCCTCATGGTACATCTCAAGCCTCAGAACAAAATTTTGAACTGAGTATATGTTATGGTATAAATATATTATTGTGCCCTCTAAGATACAGAAAAACTTAACTGCTTGTGAGTAGCAATCACTGTTGAGATTTACCCCTTGCTTTATATGATTTGAACAATTGGAATTAGCCCTTGCAAATTGCTGCAAGGCAGGCAAGAAAGCTCCTTGGTTTCTAAGGAGCAGTTAGCAGCTGACTTGTATATGAGTTGTACCTCCTCAGCTGTGTGCAGCATGGCTGAATCCTCTCTGAACAGCAGTTGTTACTTTTTTTACAAACAGGCATGAAATCCAGCCTGTTATCTGGAGAGAGCCAGCTTCTATGGGTGCTCACAGGCCACTCCTCTTCCCAGATCACCTATTATGGTCACTGATAACAGTATGGTGCTGCAACTAGAAAAATAAACTTTGACAGTCTATCTTTGTAGTGAATATTTGTCTCAATCTATCTCTGAAATGCAGCTAATAACCAGCTGCCAGGAGTCTGGTGAAGCACACACAGCATAACCACTGTGCTTGTTTTCACACAACTGGACTTACTGTATTCCCAATATAAACAAGCTAAGGAGGAGCCCAAAAGACATTTTGGGATGCTCCTCATCTTCATGAACTGATTTTATAGAGATTTTATACAAGCAGTTTGATGCTGGGACAGCCACTTCAGGTTTAGAAAATACACAGCTAAAAAGTTGAAGAAAGAGAAGCCCAGTGTCAGTTTGCATTTAACTGACTAAGAACCATCTACTAAAAGAATACCAGGAGGTAAGGCTCCGTAAAAGAACATAGTTCTGTGTTTCTTCTACAGCCTACAGAAAATAGTGAAAGGTTTACCACCATCCAAGGAAACAAAGACTTCTCAATTTTCCATTCTCCCTGACATCAACTGAATAAAAAAAAAATCTTTATTACTGCCATAGCTGAAATCTGCCCTTTTACTGCCAAGCAAAGATAGAATATTGTCTATTTCCTGAGATGAGAGTCTGCTGTAGGCTAAAGTCCCTACACTATGTGAAAGCCTACAAGTAAATACAATGAGTAGTCAATCAGTCTGCCTGCATCTCCCCCTTCCCACCAAACCCTCTCAAATGGAAAAAAATTAAGAACATAGCATACTCTTATTAAATAAAGTTGCAAAGCCCAGGGTTTGATTCAAATCTTCCTTCTCCTCCTTGTGTTGCATTTACCACAGCAGCTTTCTTTGAAGTACAAAGGCAAGCAAACAGGCCCAGCTGTTGTCAGTGCTCTTTATGAGTCACTGAGCAGCAGATGCTAAAAGAGCTGT
>NW_010171595.1:0-25618 GCF_000695765.1 Mesitornis unicolor | reverse complement strand
CCCCTGCTGCTGACCCTGAATTTCCAAGCCATAGCATTACACACATACAGAAAGATCAACTGAGTAGGGCTATGCCACTGATAGTCACTCTTAGAGTAAAATCAGAGAGACAGCATCAGCAGATAATCGTAACTGAAAGTTCTGAAGCCATCACAGAATTTGCAGTAGTCCAACAGCACAGAACTTCTTCAAAAAGCAAAAGACTTGCAATTATTTCACTTTCCTTTACACATTGTTAGACAAACACTTTGAAGACCACCCTAACTTTTTCAGCAGGTACCTGTATCTGATTACTGCCAAAACAGACTGCAAATTCAGTGCTGTCACAGGCATGTATTTCAGAAATATTTATTTTTTGTTGCAAAATTATATAAAAGAATCAATTCCTTCTTTATGTACACCATGGTTTACATGGCCTTGGTGTAGAACTGGTCACTGAACAGATTCAGGTTAAATACTTCTCTCCCTTTCTTTTTGGAAGGAGAGAAGAAACAGAAAGATTATTTCTGAACTGGAATCAGTTTATTTGTCTGACATACAGTGCAATATCACAAATTATTGCATTAAACAATGTAGAAGTCCATAAATTTCAGTTCCTGGCAGAAGGAAATAGACAGCATAGGCACTGGTTAGAGGGGCCCGGGCCCAAAGCATATGGCTCATAAAACTCCGGCCCTAGTTGCACATACTTATGAGGGTCCCAGTGCCCTCTCAGACTATTTGCTTGCATTAGTGACCAAGTGGACTGTCACACAGCCTGGGCAGACTTTTCAGGGTGGCTTCTTATTTCTACGTCTTTGTTGCATTTGTGTTATAAACCATCACTGCAAAGTAAACCTGGAAGCTGTACATACCAGTGTCTGCTGAACAGAAAGTATTACACAGTAGCCAACACAATGTGTCACTACAGCGCAGGAAACAAGGTTGGCTCAAACAAAATACTCTTAATCCTTGGAAAGACAGTTCCTTGTGATCGAAGTATAGGATAGTGCAGTGACACTGCTAAATCTGCTCACCACCTTTGAATACCATGGTTAGCCTGCATCTCATTTTTTCTTAAAGTATTTTCTTCACAAAACTTATTCCTTCCTTTCATTTCTGAGTTTACAAAACCAAACAGTTCCTAATCTCCACTTTGATCTGAATTTCTGTGAGACTGACCATTGATTTTCATTTATGCTCACAGCTTCTCAGAGGAGCATGGTGTCCCACTTTAATAGCTGCAGTCAGTGGATAACCTGCTCCATAAGAGCAGTGGCGTGCTAC
Organism: Mesitornis unicolor; assembly: GCF_000695765.1. NCBI lineage: Eukaryota > Metazoa > Chordata > Aves > Mesitornithiformes > Mesitornithidae > Mesitornis > Mesitornis unicolor. The sequence goes on along the minus strand of NW_010171595.1, from coordinate 24,352 downwards.
CAACTGCAGTCTAACAGATGGCCTATGCTGGATTTATCTGCGGTGGTCTAAGGTGCTACCCCTCTGCACTTCACTGCCTTCCGGCAAAGGTTTGCTTAAGCTACCAGTGAGCAGGATAAGCCTTGTGAGGGCTGAAGGTCCAGCTGCAGTACTTGTTCCTATGCACCTCTGCAAGGAGGTTTCTAGCAAGGACATGTGGAAATATCTTCAACACCTTCAGGTGAACAGATCAGACCCCTGTGGCCCTCAGCACAGTGCCGAGAGGAAGTGGAGCCAACTCATGTTCCCAGGCGGTGCCATCCACAGGCAATGATGAGTCTGCTCTTGAGACCGACATCAGGGCAGCCATTGAGAAGCAGCATATGCACAGCCAAAGCACTTAAAGTTAACCCTATGATTATGTTTTTGATCACAGAATCACAGAATATTAGGAGTTGGAAGGGACCTCGAAAGATCATCCAGTCCAACCCCTCATCTAGTCCAACCTCCCTGCCAGAGAAGAATCATCTAGATGATTTGGGGTAAAACCATTAGATGGTAAGAGTCCCTGGAAACCTGATGGAGGCATAATTATTTACCAGAATATTCAATTCTGCTACTCAAATCACCTCGTTTGTCATCTAAATCTTATATATGACAAACTGAGATGCTGCATGCCAACCTCTGCCTAGAGTGGTGTGGAGTACACTTGCTAGCTATTTTGAGCAGAAAAAAAACATGAGCAGAAAAAGGTGATAAATCTCTGGTCTGTATTGTTGCCATGTACTTTGTAGGTTTTACATCTGCGTGATATATGTAGCAAACAATGCTAAAGGTAAGGATCTCTTTGTGCAGCTGATAACTTTCCACATTCAACATCAGCTGTGATCCATGTCTGCGAATGGAGGTATGGTGATAGGGTGTTACAGGTGTAAGGGGAACATATGTATTCTCGTACTCATGCATACCTGCATCTGCAAGAAAATGAATAAAAAAACCCTAAGATAAACATTTCTATTGTGTCTGAATATACTGCATTAATAATCTAAGCCCAGATTCCCAGCCAGTGTAAGATGGCATAGTAAAACTGAAATCAAGCATAATATGCAGAATTCAGCAAAACTTGACATATTTTCCCAGTCCTGCACACTGGGGAAACCATAATACTTATCATATTTGTCTCCTGAATGAGTGATGCATTTCACCTTTCAATGGCACACAATGCAGAAACATGCCAGTAATTGCAGTGTATCAGAACTCATCTGTACACTGTCCAAAATATTTTTTTGTATGTGTCCCAACATACTAACTGCACCAGTTGCTCATACCTGTGCTCTCAGAAAAGAGTATAGTTTTCTTCTGGGTTTGTTTTTTTGTAGTTTGGTTATGTGGGGCAGGGAAGGCCGAGAGGACCTGCTGCCAAACTAAACAGTAAGTTGATTTCTTCTTTTCATAAAATTTATCATTATAAGTGCATGTGAGTTTTGACTAGATTCCTTTCATGCTGTAGCTCAGTTGTGAGCTCCTAAAACATGTACCTTGGTTTTTCATCCCATATACAACATTAAGTGCAACTAGGAAGCTACAGGGTAAGTTTACAGACCAAAGCCATATCTCATAAGACCAATGTAATGAATCTGACTCAAATATTTTTGTGAGAATACGTCCTTAGCTCTAGGTGGATTGCTCATAGTCATTTCCTTCAGACTGATTTGCTAATTTCATTGAACCAGCCTATATTGTTATTCCATAAATTCATTTTATTAGTTTCTTTTAGAAGGTTTTTATTGTGTTGCCTACTTACCTTGCAGTAACAAAAAGAAGTACTAAGATCACCTGAGACACCAATTAAATCTTTATGAAAGGCTAAAGTATGACAGTACTTGTCGAGAAATGTTACTTAATAAAAGACTGGTAATTGATGTGCTAACCTGATATAACCATTCAGCTCTCCTGTGAACCTTGAACTTTGATGATCTATTGATTCATCATTCTAAGAAATTGTAATAGAGGCTAAGAAGCATAACAGAACTAGTCTTAATTTAATACAATCTGTGATGCACTCTTGTCTTAGGGAATTTTAATGCACTAGATCAAACTGGTCTCTATGGTAACCAAACTCACAAAGCCTATCCACCAGTAACTGTGGTCCATTGCAGTCACTGCCTACTAAGGGACCTACAAACTGAAAGAAGTTGTTTCTATGTGAAAACAACAACAACAGCAGCAACCCCCCCCCATCTCATTGCTGTGCAGCGTTCTTCAATTCCCTTTAAAAACCATGTTCCCTCTCCATTTGATATATTATTCCTGCCTTGCTTGAGTCAACCTTTAAAAAAAAACATGGAACAATTAATTTGCTAAAAACAAACATAAGTTATCTTTTCTGCTTCCATAAGCAAAGAAGAATCAGATGTCATGGATCTGATCTGGAGGCAGCTGGGGAGACAGCAGTTTTAAGCACTTTCTCTGTCTCTGGCCTCTAAAAAGACATTTTTGAAAGCTAGGCAGAATGTTTATGGCATGTTCATAGGCACAGATGTCTATTCAAGTCTTAAGTCTGGCAGAATTGCTAAAAAAGGAGATTGAATTTGGCCTTTTTTATTTATACATTCTAAAGGGAAAATATAGGAATTTTAAATAGGAAGATTGGTTTCCGTGAAAGTTTTAGTAATTAAACTGAGCGTCTTGTTCAGATTTTGCTCACAGGATCTCAAGTTCCATGAAGGCACTAGAGACCCAAAATTACTTCTAAGTTCTCAGGGTCAGGTGCATTTCTCCCGACATCTCTTCATGAATCAGCTTCCTTCCCCTGTGCCCTGATTTCCACACTGAAGACCCTTGAACTGGGCTGGGGAGGAATAACTTAAAACGACAGGAAACTTGGTATTTCCGCCCTGACTGTGAGGTGGCTTTGCTGCTATTGGAAAAGAACTTTGTGAGCTAAAACTTGGATGTACTGCCTTTTATAGTCTTCTCTCCTGTGTATGTCTGTATGACTTCTGCTGCTGCTGGAAATGATTATTTTTAGCATAAAGTGTTCTGATACTTCCATGAAAAGGTAAATTCAACAGCAGCAGAATAATACATGCATACACTGTACGCATCAGTATGCCCCACACATTTACAGCTTAAAGTCTGGACACATGAAGCTGCACTACATTACGTTTCAGAGTTTGAGGGTCATTGTGGCTGTGAATATTCAGTTTCTTTTTGTGTTTGCTTGAAACAAATTACACATTCTCCAATCATTAGCTTTCTTCAGACCTGGCCCATGCAACTCTCTAAATGATAATGCAGTTAAGAGGACAGTTTTTATGAGAAATTCATTGGCTATCTTGGGCAAACTCATTACCATTTTGTTTTAAGAGCATTTAAGAGTTTCTAAATACAACTAAGACATTAAAATCTTTGGCAAATGCAATAATCCAAAGCAATCATTTCTACAGACATTTCATGAATTCTCAGTTTTCTAACATGTTTCAGCTTATGGAGACATTGTATACTGTTACAAAGGTGCCAGTGCCAGTGTGGCTTTTTCCAAAGCATCCTGCCACCCTTTTTGTCAGTTTTAAGTACATATGGTCCTTGGAGTGGCTGCATATGTCTGAATGGGAATGTGCATCTCTGCTGTGGCAGCTATAAGGATATCTGATAGATTCTGTTCTCAGTTGCTTAAAAATATGTGTACACAAACAGAAGCTTATAGTGGTGAGCTAATTTCAACTTCTGTTATGATGCTCCTAGCACTTTTTCATAAAAAGCTTACTTTTAATTTCCAAAATAATGGATTGTGATATACTAGGTCCCCACTGGTGTTTACACACAACAACTCCATGACTGCACTACGAACTCCTGAATCCTGACAGCTGCTGACTTCCCATGGCCCTGATGTGTGTCCCAGGGTTGGCATCAGAAAACAAAAGCCACCGATCTGTCATATAAACTCTTCGCCTGATTCAGCCATGCCTTCTGTCCCCCAGAGGTCTCCAGTGAGAGCCTCGAGAGGACCACTAGAACACTAGCAGTAAGATATGTGGAAAAGGGATTTTCTGGCACTGGTCCCTGATATCTTGCTGTTCTCGGCCTTCTTCTGTACATGAATTTGCAATCTGAGAACACAGGTAATGGAAAGCAATGATACAGCTCCTAGCTAGGTCTGTTTTCATTTTAAAATGGATTGTAAAGTTCTTGAAAGGGTGCCTGGGACAGCAGCAGAATTGATTGCTCATTAGTGCTTTTCCCATGGTGGGCATAGTTTAAAGATCTGTCCAAGAATGGATATTTCCAGTCCTTATGAATGAAGTACTTGACATGCAAAGCAGTGTCTCCAAAGTGGCAGTGCCATTTGTTCAGATGTGTTTTCTGTGAATACAGTCTGAATATCCTAGACTAACATCCTATTGCCCAGGTCTATTTTTTGCCTTTTGGGAAGACACTCCCAGTAGTCAAAGCAAAGAACTTTGTATTTATGTCTTTCCTTATTCTTCACTAGTAAACAATTTTGTATGATATTGATTATCTCTCTAGAGAGCTTTTGTAGCATTTTTTCCATCTAAATCTACTCTCTTTCAGTTTGAAACCATTACCCCTAGTGATATACTATCACTACCTGCCCTTGTAAGAAGTCTCTCCCCAGCTTTCTTGAAAGCCCCCTTTAAGTACTGGAAGGCTGCTATAAGGTCTCTCCAGAGCCTTCTCTTCTCCAGGCTGAAAAAATCACAACTCAATCAGCCTGTCTTCATGGGAGTACATAAGGTGCTCCATCCCTGGAACAGAATTGTCCACAAACATAAGTCCACTTTTTAAAACTCTTAACTGTGTTGCTTTCTTGAGTTTCCTGAGTTTATTTTATAGAAACTATGGAGAATTCAGGCTTTCTTGGTCAAGAAAAAAATATCCTTAGGACACTCTTCTGAGAAAGTTAGGATTTCTTTACACAACAAAACCTAACAATTATACTTGAATTTGGTCTGTAAACTGTTACGGTGAAACTAATTCAAAGTTCTTCAGATTTTTATTTGAACATGGCTCATAAGAGAGATGGAATGAGTTAATCTACTTCTGAAAGATAACAAGTAGGTTGGACCATTGTAATCACAACAATTCAAGCCACAAATTAGTTTGTACCAAAAATATCATTTTCTGTAAGACATTAAGTTTTTGTATTTTCCTTTACAGTTACACAAGAATTCAAGAAAAACATATTTTTTGAATATTCACATATGCAAAAAACTCATGCTAAGAGGGCTTCCACACACAAGGTGCATGACGATGTGTGATCTGACTTATATGTCAGTTCAGTACTTACAATTCCAGATGTAAAATTACCAATAAAATGTTTTTCAGAAATTTTTAGTAATAAACTAATCTGAGCAACCACCGTCAACACTGAACAGGAAGGTAGATTAAATCTACCTATGTAGAATTATGTGGTTTTTAATTGTACACGTTACTTTTGAAGTGAATGCAAGTTGGTATGTATGTCTAGATATATGGTTTTAGATAAGGAAAACCTGTGCCTAAGGAAAGAAAAGCTATAGCCTACCTAAATAACTTGAAAGCAGCTGACATGTGAATAACTTTTGCCATATCTTGGTCCTCGATAAGAAGCATCATGAAAATTCCGGGCAGAAATGCAACAAGTTCTGGACAGCCGTGAAATGGAGAAATATGATTCTTGTAACAAGAGCTCACAATCTAAGTATTAGGCCTTACAAAGGACTTGAATAAGCTAACTAAAACTTCAGGCATTTGAGGCAAAACGAGGAATAAAAATATTTGTATGATTTAGTAGTTACCATGGGCTCACTTCTTTTATCATAACTGGCACTGTTTACAAGAACATCTTATTTCCTAATATGTATCAACATACTTGCAGTGAGGATCTACTTCACACCAGGCCCAATCTTGTAAAATTTTATTTTTTTAATATATTTTCTTATCTTCTTTAAATGTTTTGGTCTCTTCCTCTATTTCTAGTAATGTCAGCCAGATTATTTCTTTTCTTCTAGCTAAGAACGGAAGTTACAGTGAAGTTACAGTGAATTATGCTGTCAGTAAAATCATAAATTGTTGCAGAAAGATACAACTTCTCTTTTGCTAGTTATCAGCCAAGAGATGCATTTACACCTATTTGTTTCCTTAATGCTTTTATATACATTATTGTCAGGTTGACTGACAGTAACAAACATAAAACAAAGAAAAGATAAATAACAAGAAATAGAAAATAAAGAAAATAGTAAAAACACTACTATGAGCCTTAATGGAGCACAGACTAACAGTGAGAATTATGAATATGATAACCTGCATACAAATGAGTTCCAAAAAATTTCTTTATTGTTCGCACTTGCATTTATCCTCTTGATTTGGGTAATTTGCATAACTGGAAGGTAATTTCCTGTTAAAAAACATGATAAAACGTTTTGATTGCAGTGTGTGTATCTGCATGAACATGCTAGTCTTGTAAAGTCAGAAGTATTATATTTTGAAGTCTGTGTACAAATAATGAATAAATAAAATAGTGGAGAGAAGGAAAATGATAATGCTCCTTTTCAGGAGTCCTCCTCTTAAGAATTCTTGATGAATCTGACTCCAGGAGTCTCAGTTAATAAAATACTGAAGACACAATGAAGGCACACTTTTTATACTATATTAATCCATCTTTTGAATAAGTTGCATAACCAAAGCCTTGGCCAGGAAGCATTATTAAATGTTTCATGACCAATTTGTTAAATGATTTTATTTTTATTTTTATAGAGACAGTTTTGCACAGAGGGCTCAAAGACCTTGAAAAAGACACTCCATCCTACCCAGTTTATTACACAAGAAAAAACTCAATTACAATCAGATGGAGTTTTACAGTGGGTAGAGAAGACTACAGTATCCTGGAAACCTCTTTCATTCATTTTCATCAGATTTACCCTCTCTCTTAACTCCTGAGCTTCAACATTACTAAGCTTTAATCCCTTATAGACCTATCTCAATTTATCGTCCATGTAGAATCAACTGCTTTGTGCAAATCTGATGGAAAGAGGAAAGAGAAACATAATGTTTCAGAATGGGCAAAGCAAATTTATATTTAGAACAGCTGAAGCTGCCTGGCACTCAGTTTCAGGATTTTTTTCAGAGGTTATTTTTACTGGCCATAAATTTTCAACACTGTCAGTCATTGAAATCTCAGTGTGGTTTAATTTCACAAATGTGAACATCACCCCTGGTCCTGAACAGATTCAGTGATGGGCTGTTACCATCTTTTACACAGATTGAAATCCACACCAGTTCACCACCTATAAATCTTCATTTCTTAGGAATCCCATTTCTGAAACAAGTTGCCTATCCCGGGGTCAGTAGCTACTGGATACCTTATCAAACACTAAAAATAAAAATATCAGTTCATATTAGTGACTCTATTAACAGTTTATTCAAGGATACCTCAGACCAAAGGCAACTACTTTCATCTCTCTGACACAGGGGATCAGTAATTTAGCAGAAATAATACTAAAGGCTCAAGGAATTCTAAACTGAGGCTGCCATGAAGATTCCTCTACTGTAGAGGCTGTAGCAGTGGCTATTAGTCTCCAACTGTGAGGCTTGCTCTTAGTCAGCAGTAAGTGCCTGTTTGGGTGCTTAAAGACACTGAGTGCAAATTCCACATCTAGAGATCCACTCCATAGCTAGAGATCCAGTCCTTAACTAAGCAGAACTTCATACTGAAATAAACAGATGCTGCATCAGGAGTTTGGAATTAAATCTGGGATCACTGAAGTACAAGTTATAAGTTTAATTGACATCCAGAGGTCTAAGATGTTATATATTGATTTCATTTGCAATTGAATCTGCCAGTATGAAAAGCTCACACCTCTTACCTACTACTATTTTTGCTACTGACTTATTATGTTACTGTGGATAAATAATTTTTCACTGTAAAAATGAATGCATTCTTTTCCTTTCAATGTATGGATTCAGTGAAATTACTTTCACACAAAATCAGTATATTTGAAAACAGAAACAAACACAGGCCCAGAATTTCCTTTGGTGTTTATAGGCTCACACAAAAATTTGAACTGAATAAACTGAAAGTTTTCTAAAGCCTTCTTTGGTTCTTTAGACAAGGATCTCATGGTATGAATATAAGCCTTTAGCTTTACTTCAGTTTAAGAGAAACTTTTGATGTTTAAATATATATATATGTATGTGTATATATATATATATATGTAATTTTCAAAATCAGTTTAAAACCTTTACAATATGTATTATTTTATAGAGGAAGTGAACTGAGTATTAATTTAAAGAAAAATAGTTTAAACTGTTATGTTTTTCTTGAGTTGGATCTGTACCAATTTCATACATTACACACATTTCTGGTGCCAGTTGAAATAAGAGCTTAATTAAAATGTGATATGGTATATAAAGCAGCTTCAGTTTTGTAGCTCTGGTTTTCTACTCTGCCAGTCCTTCCACTTTTCCTGATTCCTTACTCTCTCCATGATAAGAATGATACTTGTTTGGTAATACCCAGATGAACAGTGAATATAAAAGAATCACTTCCCAGGAGCAAAGAAAACTGAACTGCTGAAAACATAGTGTAACTGCTATTATTATGACTTTCTTCTATTATAGCTGTTTCAGTCAAGAATAAAACCTGCTCTTATCCTGATCAGCAGAAGTAAAAAAGATGAAATTATTCTGTCACAAATTAATCTGAAAGTCACTGGAAGTTCCCCATTCTAACTTTAAACAGTATATATTACAATCCCTCCTGAAGTAAAGTATCTCAGCCTTGCTGAGAGCTGAAGACGCGGTTGTCTAACACAGACTTATCTGCGTGATAATAACCATTAACAACGTTCATGCAATAATTTAGAAATACATGCTAGTAATATGGAACTATTTAAAAAATGAAGGGTTGCCTTAAAGTAACAGTAACATTTATATGAACTGAGGTTTACCCTCTTGCATACAAAAACTCTTCAGGTATGGAGTTTTTATCAGGTTAGGAGAGTATAGTTGAGATATTATTTGTAAATGGAACAAAAATTAAATAATAGAATATGATTTCATTATTATGGACTATTACCTTTCACCTGAAGTATTCACATATTTCTCTTTTTATGAAAGTACTCAGAACTAAGAGTTAGTTGAATTTTTGAAAACATGGTCAGCTACATGACAGAAATAACATACCTACTAGAGATGTGTTGATCAGTCATAACCACAGCTCTACAGAAAGCCATGCCTCCTCTGACTTGCATGATCTGCTGGTTAATAAACAAAGCAAAATCTACAGGAAAAATATGCTTCATGGTGTCTTGCAATTGCAAACTCGTACAGCTTTAGACTTCAGACCTAGTTGTCTTGTCAAGAGATGTACTCCATCTTTAATGAATGGCTGCGTGCTAGGTTTTATGAAAGGTTAGGACTTCACACAAACTCTTGCCAAAGACAACTGATGGTGTCACTGATTCACAGCCTCTTCATACAGGAAGAATCTGGAATATACACCCTGCCTTTGTCAGGGCTGAGGCATGTACTGACAACTGCAGCCTATAAGTCTACAAGGGTAATGAGTGTAAGCCTGCAAAAACTGATGTTTTTTGCATTTCAATGCAACACTTTCTGTAGTTTGGTTACCACAAAGTAGGTTTAAAAATCTGTGTATCAATATTATCATGTTGTACAGTAATCATCTGATGCCTATAATTAACATAATTTCTTGTTATTTAGTAAATCTTTTCATGATTTAGCTTTTAACACATTACATTGCGATACAAGATTCAATAGTACTACATTTTTTTGGAGAAGAGGTAAACTTCCAGTATTTACTGTTTCTGTTGAAAACCATAAGAAATGCTTCTCAGCACACCTCAGCACTACGCTTTTTAAGCTTGAAGCAGGGAGTCTGAAAAATGAGGTGAGTTATGAGTGAGAAAGGAGGAGAAAAGAGAATGAATTTTATCAGACTGCCTCAGGCCTTAGGAAAGATTAGATGGGATTCATTGTGAGGACAAGCTAAGATCCCTATTTTATTTCCTGCAATTTATTTTATTTATCTGATTTTTCACATAAGAAAATTACTCAAGCACACTGCACCTCACAGCCATACAAGAGTTCACCATAATCAAACCAGACAGTTGACTTCATGAAATATATAAACAGTGGAGTCATGATAAATGCATGAGCTTGCTGCCCACACACTGATGCATTATTATTACAGGCAGTGCAATGAGGTACCACACTGCACATATGCAAGTAATTTTTCTGCTTTATGTTCTTTTGAAACCTCTTACTCAATTGCTCCCTTTTCCTGGGAAGTACAGGTTTTTGAAAATATATCCAGCATACTTTGAGGCCATCCAAATAAGGTAAACGATTATTTTGATATTTCACTTTACTTTTTTGTAAATAAGATGCTATGCTACACCTCACAAGAGCATGCTGAGTACACACTGGAGAGCAAAATGGATATCTTACCCTGTTTATTCTTCATAAATGATTGAATATGATATTTCATTTGCATTACCTTACATTTTTCTCTTTGAAAAACAATCTAGCTAGCCATGCTGCAGTACACATTTAAATGACTATTATTGCTTCATTTTTATTGTACAGACCTACTGGCACCAAATCATTTACAGCCTACCGGGCTTAAGTTTGGCAGTCTAAGACATGGTTAACATCGCTTACAAGAAGAACACAAAATCCTGGAAGAATGCTTTTAATAAAGTATATTTCTCTATAGAGCTGGTGCCAACCAAAATTCCTAATGTTTTGCTAGGGAGGGCTGCAAACCTGCCAGTGCTGCTGTTCAATTGCTTATATAAATTATAATTTCACATCAAGAATTCATGTTTCATTAACAATATTAACAGAACCTGAAACTGTTATCATAAATAAAGGTTCATAGTGTTAGACACTATACTGACATAAAAAGAAGTCCTTGTTTCAAAGATCATTAAACAACAACTTAAATTTATTGGATGCTGTATTAAGATTTGTTTCAGCTAAAGCCTGGCTTACAAAAGAAAAATTCTGATTTGAATTGTGCTGGATCACACCAAAACTGATAGATCCATCAGTTGTGCTAGCTGTATTAGCAATATAGTAATGGACTGCTGCATCTCATCACAAATTCTTCTTTGTTACATTGGGTTGAATGCATATACTTAGTGTTTCCTGAAAGCACTTCTGGTTGTTTCAGGATGAATTTAATATCTTGTTGGCTCTAATTCAGCAAAATACACAAGGTTGTACAAAGTTTAAGTAGGTGAATAATCTCTCTCAGCTTCAGTAGGATTTCCAACATGCTGAAAATTCAACACATACTTAAATCTTTAGCTGTTTGGAAGTCAATTGCTACAGAACTAACTTCTTAGTGTGCTTACTACAATGCACAGTACAGTTTTAAAGTGTATATATTCAAAGTTGGACAATTTTATTTTATGAGTTAAATCAATCAACTAAAGTAAAAGAAAATGAATGCTTGAAAATTACTTTGAAGAGGTAGCTTTATCATGTTTTCCTCACTTCACAAACGTCCTTAATCTTCGTATTATTTTAATCTTAAAGGCTCTTCCCCAGTTACTATTGCTAACAGGGCAAAGTAGATCCTGTTGCACAGTGTTCTCTCTTTTGTTCTGGATTTGTAAACTTTACAGTTTCTGGCTTTTTCCATGTATTTAGTGTAGAGGACCTCACACACACAACATACCTTTCTAATTCCTTGGTCAGGGTCTACTGAGTTTTAGCTGGGCAAAATAGATTACCTGTGCATGCCTGCAGCTTCCTAGAATGCTCTCCTCAGGCTCACATACTTCCTCTCCTTTCACTTGTTTTCCCTGCTTGTTCACAGCATTATATGCTGAGAGAAGTATGCTTTTCATTTTAGCTATTTAAGCTATAGCTAGGAAGGTTGGGTGCAACAGATATGGGGAAGCCTACAAGTATTTTAATGAAATGAATTCCACTTGTTGAAAACTTTGGGTTATTCTGGGCAAAATGTGACCAGAAGTTTCAGGGCATATTAGTAAAGAAAAGGAAGGAGAGACACGCAGTGGTTCTGCCACTTTCTAATGGTTCCTCACTGACATAAGATTCAATTAATAATCAACTACAAATTATACTAATTACAACTGTCTGGAGGTAAGTGGTGCCAAGGTAGTGGTCCAGCTTCCAAAAATGAGGAAGATGGCCATTTCAGATAAGTCTATGTGAAAGAATCAGTTCCAATCTCTGCAATTTCAGAAAGTGATAAGTTCATATGTATCCTAAGATCAAAAAAATCCATTAATAGGTTAAGTTTTGAATCTGATATTACCAACTACAGTACAGGCAACTGAATAAGAGTACTTGATTATAATTTACAAATGTTCTGGGAAAATAAATTGTAAATAAATACCATGAGCATCATTTAGGATTGTCTAATGGGCTGTGAGTAGAAAACAGAGGCTTGAAAGAAGAAAGATAAATTAAAGGCTATTAAGAAAGTTCACTGGCAGCCCAATCCATTGTTTTGTAAATATGCTACTACAGGATGTAGATATGTAAAGGATGAATAGAAAAAATTATTTATATTCCTATGTAAGATGCAGCGACATGTTGGCAGAAGAAAAGCTAGTAAGGTCAATAGCCTTCACTTTCTGTGATTTGGAATGAGGTAGTTTTCATTTTCTCATGTGCTTAAACACTCTGAAACAAAGGGAGAGATCCCATGTTAGTACTCTTTAGTGCAAATTTCACAGGGTTCTGCATATATTAAAATATTTCACTAGTCACCTAGATAACTGAACAATAAACGTTATATGATCTACTGTATGTAGAGTACTGACTCTTTTAAGACAAAGACTAAGTTTCTGAAAGGTGACAACTGTAATGTACATACTTTTTCTCTTTTAGGAATGCTGATCTGACAAAACTACTTAAATGCAGACCAAAATGCACTCTGATAATTCTCCATGAAAAGTGTAGCTTCCAATTATTCAAGCTAGATTTCTTTACAAGCTTCAGTATTTCTTGTCTGGCAGCAAGCCTACAGCCATACTAGTTCACCTAAGGCTGCAAGCCTGTTAGATCTCCTGCATTAAAAGAGGTCAAGCTAGGTCATTACTTAAATAAGAGAACAAGACAGATTTGAGTCACTGTTCTCAGTGTCACAGTGTCATCCTTTGGATGATGCAAAAAAAGAGTTTCTTTTGTCACTGATGATCCCATAGCAGTTTTGAAAAGATGGTCTAATAGATTCTGTGCCCTGGCCAAATTCCAATGAAGGTGATTACGTCTTCACTACCTAAAAATCCTTGGGCTTTCAATTTGATATGAGCTCACTGACTACCTTTTGGTCCATTTCAGTGGTGGGTGAAACCACACCTGCATACAAAGGTCAGAGAAATCTGTGAAAGTGGAAGTATATTCTATTATTAGGTTATTTAATCTTAATTTCTTGTTAGATTTTTTTTTTCCACAGCAGAATACAGTTGAAAAACTGCTGAAGCAAACTGGGACTGCAGTGTAACTCTGGCAGGAAGATAAAAATTCTAAATAAGTTTCTACATTCAGTTACTGAATTGGAAAATGTTAGGATTACATCTAGTATTTCAGGAAAATGTCTGCTCTGCTTTTCAGGTTCTTATTCCTTCATCCTCTAAAAACACATGCCATACAAGCATCATTCAATAGCTTTACTCCAGCTTTTTTCTCCTTTCTCTCCTAATTTCTCGCAGACAGTTTTTGAACCTGGTTTTGAAACCTTGGTTATATTGAAGCTTCTACTTCTCTGAGAAAATAGGCAGACAGGACAGAAGTTTCCTTGTATAAATACTTCCAAGTGAGCACCAGGAATTCTGTTGCTGACAACTAGTATTTAAACCCTATTTTAGAAAGTGTACCAAGAGTAAAATATAGAGGAAAGAGGCATGCCCCAAACTCAGTCAATGTTTTCTTGCCATCTACATTGTACTGAGATGCAATATAAAGCAAACCTGAGGCTATTGCAGATTACACCAATGACCAGATTTTTGATGCTTTAGAATCAGTGAAGAATAACTATTAATTCAGGTTGCCCTCAAGGACAACAGAGATTGACTTGAGTATTACACCAGAAAGCAAGGTACAGCTTTCTGCTAAGGGTCTGGCACTGAAATTTTGTTTAATTTTCTTTCTTCCACAAACCTCTTGGACCACTTTCAGCACATCATACTCCTGCCTTACCTTTTCCGTGTTTACGTGCTGGGAGAAGTAATGTACCTCTACTGCCTCTCCTTCAATACTTGTCTCTTCTGTGTTGCCAATTTGACATGCAAATCTTTTGTGTAAGATAACTTAATCTTTCTCAATGTTCCTCAGTCTGATCTTGCCCCACATAGCAGTACTTTAATAAGGAAAGTGATATATGGGTTATTACTGTTTGACATCATCTTAAGTTTTGGCAGCTCTTTGTCTAGACTATTTCCCTACTCATGTCTTTATTTAATAGTAGTCATGTTGTTTACTGCAGTTCATACTATACAGCTAAATACTTTTGCTGTCCTAATTGATGCCAAACATAGATAATGAACAGAAATGTGAGCTCCTAGAGACTTACTTGTAATTCTCCTGAGAAATTCAATGTAGCTTTATTTTTGTCACTGTTATTCGCTAAAACATTTTTAATCAGCATTGAAAAATAGTAAATGTACTATGGGGTTCAACATTTAGCTCCAGCTCTTGCTCCCACTATGACTGGAGCATGTTTGCATGGTCTTATCAAGCTTAACATGAACTTATAGAGACTTAGTCCAACTGTAAGATTTGAAAAATCTGAAATAATTTAATGCAACCTTGGAATATATTTAGAATCTTTGTATCTTTTCAAGACCTATTAAACATAAGTGATTTCAGATGTGTCTTTATAAGGACGTACACAGCCAAGGAACATTTAAAACCATGTAATAATTGCTTACTTTAAAGGAAATGTATGTATATAGAAAGAACAATAGACAGTGATTGTGTCAGAATGGAACAATACTTATACCTAACAGCAAAATATAATCAAGGGGAACATTTGCGCTCGAGAGATTTAGTACATCCTCTGCTCATGTAAATTAGCATAACTTCATTAAAACCACAGGAGCTATGTTGGTTTAAACTCACTGAGAATCTTTCAGTATTTCAGCTCTTTGTGTAACTGAGAAAGAATAGTAGACCTGAACTAGAATGTCAGTATCTTGCATGTTAGTACATTAACATCTGGGAGGCATACATCTGGGAGGCAAAAATGTAGAAAAATTATAAAACATTTTATGCTGAGTTGTATGTCCATTATGGGAATCTCAGAAATAAAATAATTACACCTTTTCATGCTGGCATTGACAACTTAAAAAAAAAAAAAAAGAAAAGAAAAGAAGAAAAAGAAAAAATAAGAAAGAATTAAAGTCAAGCTTATTTCTGCAGTACTTTAAAGGCAGATTTTTGACAACTCCAAGAGTTTTCTGGTATTTTATTCTAGTAGCTTTAGGTCAGAATATGGATTTTGGTGACTTTGCAATTGTGTGTGACTTTATTTGCAGCAAAGTTAAAGCAAAGCATTATAATTTGATTGCAAGATACATAGCACATACATTCAACAGTCAAACTACTGGGTGATCTCTGGTCAGTTCATGCAGATACAGTTAACATGGCCATTTCATTTATCTATCTGATTCTCGATAATCTGTATAATTCTTCAAAAAAAATTCAGAGCATCTAGCAACCTGATCTAGTTGAGGATGCCCCTGCTCACTGTAGAGGAGCTGGACTAGATGACTTCTAAAAGTCCCTTCCAGCCCAAAGCATTCTGTGATTCTGTGATGTAGGAACAAGCATAACACTTGATACATTTATCTGACCTACATTCTTCTTCATTTCTTTACATATCAGACCTTCTGCAATCCCACGGAATACATGAGGGGTGAAAGGAATTGGATCCACCCTTCCAGCCAGTGCTGAAGCAACCACCCTGGTGAGACAGTCACATTAATAACTCTAAAAGTCCAAAAGACCTGATACAAGTCAGGTTAAAGATATTGAGAGAGAAAGAGAAAGAGAAAGAGAAAGAGAAAGAGAAAGAGAAAGAGAAAGAGAAAGAGAGAGATGGAGTATAAACTGGCAAATTCCATCAAAATGTTCCAGTCATTTAAAGCTAGTTAAACAGAGCTTTCAGAAAAACCTGGTTTTGTTAATTGCTCTACCACCATATGAAAGTGTACAAACTCAGCTTACAGAGCTGAACAGTAAACTGCAGCAAGGGCTTACATGGAGAAGGGTGGAGCTGTGCATAGAAGATCTTTGTGAGCCAGGTTAATTGTAAGAAAAAAGTAAAACTAAATTATTAAACTAATATCTTTGTAGTAACTTGAGCAACATCAATAACTTCAACTCTTCAGATACAAGGGAATAAAAACCTACCATACTTTTTCCACTAGAACTACTTGTAAATCTCCCTTTCAAAATCCTTGCTATATTTGGGATCAAATCAAAAGAGAAAAAGACCTCTGCTTCTTAATTGGAAATAGCTTATTCCTCAGGTTACCAGGTTCCTTTCCATTCCTATTCATTGTTCAGGAAAACTCTAAATCCAACAGGCATTATGGATGTCTTTTAGAGCTCATATTATCATATAGGTCCAGATGTTGTCTCAGGCTTACTAAGTGATTATTGTTTTTCTACATTCCTTCCAAAATTGTCCTTATTGGTTTGGTAAGCCTTCTACTTGAACACTTTTTTAAGATGTTTCTTTTTGCAATATCCACTATCAGATTTCTAGAAGATGAAGGTGGATATCCCTTTACTTTGATACAGTGGATCCCGCTGAGTAGAAAAAGTTGAACAGTCCATTTCAATTCTTTTTAAATTCTGCTAGCCCTTTTGTCTACAAAACTGTCTCTGTCTTTACTCTAGTTTTCCTTTTTACTTATAGAATCAGGAAAACTGTTTGTCTAAATACTATGAGGCATCTGGGAGCTGTTCTCTTTGACCATTCACTGCTAGCTATTTGCTCTATCACATTAGATGACAAGCTTTTATTAAAAGTGAAATAAAATCAACTCCTGTATTTTATCATAACACAAGCTTACCAAGAAGCTGTTTGAAGTTTGTTCTCATGCTTTTTGAGCACTTGGGGTTTTTATGCTTACAAACATAATGATTTTTTACCAGAAACATTTAAGTGTTAAGTAATAAGCCACAGACCTTTGCTGCAAACCTGCACAGTCATAGACCGGTTAAAGAACTCCATGGATTTTCAGACTGTGCAAAGGGATATAATAGCATAACCACTGAGACTTGCAGTTGATATAATAGAATTGGGTTTGAATGGGCTTGACTGGAGAGGTTGGGTGAGGATGGGATTAGCATTGGTAAGAAAATTGGACAGAGACCTTATTTCATTGCTGATACTACAACAACTATTATAGGAAAGAAATTGCTTCTGGAACCATGCCTGAAAGAGGTAACTTTGATTTCTTCTATGCTTTGGCATAATGTTTGGTAATACATTCAGTGATGCTGTCTTATAAGCTGTCACTATGTTTATCTTATCCAAAAGGAACACCTCAATGTGATTTCACCAGGGTTGTGAAAGGGAGTGTCCCATGAAACACAGCATCAGACAGAGCCAGGAAGGCCCCAGCTGGAATACCATGGCTGATCTGTGTCACCGTAATTTAGAGACATGGATCAAAAGGCAAGTTCAGAAAAGCATCGTGAGAAGTGATCAGCAGACTAGAAATTTTTACTTACGCAGATTAAAAGCCATGAGATTGATCAATATATCAATATATCAGAAGATATGTAAACTGCTGCTCCTAAAGAAAAGTAGAATAATCTACTCTTTGCAGCATGTCAGGCAAGAAACAAGAGTATAGATTGAACTTCAGGAAACTTCTTTATCTTGTAACTGTATCTGAATAGCAGTTATAAAGAGTTAGAAATTTCAATCACAGGAAATTTCTAATTACAAGTTATACCTGTCAGGATTCACATTGCTTAGTTTAATTTGGGGAGGATTATGTAGTTGATTTCCTTAGACTCTTAACCTTACTTTTGGTGATATTTGCAGTATGGTACTGATAATCATTTCACACTCAGATTCATGACTCGAAGAAAGAGGGTGTTCCTATTTCTTAATTTGTTCTGAGAACACTTAGAAGATGGAGAATACAGCAATTTGTAATTCTTTAGCAAAGCAAAAGAGTACTCTTGCACTGCACTGAATAATAAACATACAGGCCTGCATGATATGTTGCTGCTTTGCCCTTATGTCCTTGTCACTCAATACAAAAGCAGACTGAAAACAAGAGCTGAACACAAGAGAGAAACAGAAGGACAGAATTAATAAGGAAAATATCTAACATTTTGCTTGCATCCTGATGGTTTCTTTAACCTACTAGAAGCTTTAGTAACAGCAACAGTGCTAAGGTCAGTTTTCTTCATAAAGCTTTTGAAGAAATGTTCAAGAACTACTGTCATTTCTTTAATGAAATTTTCAGAAGACAGAATTAAGGCATTTCTATGCCCAGTTTTGAATCTGATCTTTTCAATGACTTTATTAAATTACTTCCCTTATATTTGTATCAATTTCCACACCGTGTGTATGCTGTATGGGATACCACAACAATAAATACCTCAAAGACCACAAGATGTCCTGCCTAAAGGCAAAACAAAGGCAAATAATTGACAATAGCTATCTCTAATTATTATTATCATCCTTTAGTATTCAGAGCCTATTAGATTCTTCCTCCCAAACTAGAAGTTAGGTAGTTATTTAGGATAGGATTTTCAAGAATGTTAAGAATGTTTTTTGCTTCCACTGAAGCCACCACAAAAGGAGGAAAAAGAGAAAAGGGCAAGTTTTCTGATAATACTATATTTTAAAGGCAACCTAGTTTGCCTACAATGTCCTTTGGGGTTCTACATTATCATGGCACAGCAAGACTGGGGCTGCTCCACGAGTGACGGACAAGCCAGGAGCCAAGCCTGCCACCAGTGCAGGCTCTACTTTCACCTACTGTGTACAGTTCTATAGGGTGTGAACATGGCAGGCAAAGAGGGGAACAGGTAACGGCCAGAGACACAGCAAATGATGAAACAGGTCTGGCATCCCTTCAGCTCTGTCAAGGGCAACAGCAGATCCAGCAAGAGAAAGGCTGAAGACCTTGCTACAGTGCGGGTCCATCCAGAAGGCAGGGTGGGAGACTGGCACTCCTACGGTGTTGCTCAGGCGGGGACTGATCGCTCCAGGCTGAGCTGAAATGGTCTCCTGGGCACAAGGGCATGGAGTGGGCAGAGACCCAAGGAGGGGCTGGTGAGCACACTCAGGGCCATAGGACCCGATAAGGAGAATTTAGAAAGCCTGTAATAGTGTTACTAACTACATATAACCAAATGTTTGCTCATGTATTTCAACCATGATCTTTTAATCTTTAAGAGAACACTGTACTCTGGGAAACTGCAAGGTTTCTCAAGGGCACAAGAAAGCAGCTAGCTTAGCTGAATGAAGAAATTCAGGAGAACTGTAATCTGGACCATTACTATTTCTAATACATCAGCAATGTTTTACTGATGCATTTGGATTTTCCATTATAAAAGTATCCTCCTCTTACCCCCTCTTCAAGATGTGAATCAAGTTTTATTAGAGCGTGAAAAATATGTCCTCTTCTGCAGTGATGTGGTTGAGAGGAATAAAAGATGGCTCTGATGATATACACTCTCAATTGCACTAATAACATCTCATTTTTTCCCAGCTCACCCTGTTGCCACCGATAGAAGTGTTTCTGCTACTGCTGTGAGGCGTCACTGTGATTATTACTGTTCCTTTAGTGTCTTTTATGCTCTGGGATCCAATCCAGAAGAGCATTCTGTTTCAGGAGATTTACGTGGCCAGATTGCACAAAGAAAAATAACACCAACAGCAGCTCTATTTTTTTACAAGGACATTTTTATAAGTCTAAGACATCATCCAGAAATATCCTTCCTTGTCATACATAGTTCACTAACTCTAGAACTAGCCCAGCCTTTGGGTTTTCCTTATCCTGAATTCAAAAAGTTCAAATTTGGGTCATAGCTTGAATAACCTATTAGCAATCAATAAGTTGAAGATCAACAAAACTTTCCCACAAAAGAATAGTTCCACTTATAAAAATTTTGACCCATTTAAGCTCTCCGTCTCAGCTGACAAAAAAGCCAGTGACATCCTAGATACACATGATATTTACTGGAGCAGTATTATCACGTTTTCTGTGAAGTTACTGTTTTAGTTATTATTTTGTGCATTGTGGCCAGTATCTTAGTAGGAAACTGATAATTTCTAATATTTTTTTAAACTTTCAATATTTTTGAGATTATTTTAGATGTCAACCCTTGTGATTTCATAGTCTGACAGTCTTAAGTGCACATATGGCATTCACATATATATGTCATTCCACACCTGGCTTCCATTTTCAGCCTGCATTTTTCCTACTGAAGACTGTTTTGGTAAATAATTAAGAGACAGATCATTCCTTATAAAATGGATAATGTTCCTTCCTTACACATGCACATTACTATTCTTTTTATAGCCCTTCAGTATTTTCAGGAACTTTCTCTTACCAATGAGTTGTTACCAGATGTCATTTTGTCCTTCAAAAACAATAAACCTCATCAATGTTTTTTCACTATTTAATCTGAGACCAAAACATTATCCTGGCCAGAATTAGACTATGATCTATAGTACAGCCAGCAGTATGCCATACTCATCTGAATAAATATACCTGTAAACCATTTACATCTTGCAAATACTATAACAACAACTATATTACATAGTTCAAATTCTCATTTTAGTTAAATTGGTCCAAATTAGAATGAACTAAATTGACTGCACTATTCATCATTGTTGCAGGTCTAATGTCCTTCACCATTGTAAAACCAAAGAAATGACAAAAGCCCTTTAGCATTTTATAATTTTGCATAATGAATTGGAAAAGAGAGAGAGCGCATTACTAGCATAAATTATGTCTTTTATACAATATTGCCTAACTGATAAGCCAATCATATTTTAATGTGTTGTTTTCCCAGGAGATACTAAACTGATACTGGCAAAATCTGGTTAGAGAGCAGTGGTGACACTAGCTGGGGTCAAAGAAGCAACAGCTTGCTCATCTAATGCATTCTTAGTAAATGTAACTGAAGCTGAGGAGCTTAGAAGATTGAGACCTATAATAAAGTACATGACCATCTGTGGGGCTGTTTTCTTCTTCTTGTTCTGCCCTTGTGATACATTAATTGTGCATCTGCATCCTGGCCTCAAGGAAGGATTTAAAATGCTTTGATAAATGTCTGACGACATACCATTTTTATCACCAATTTCAAAACATGAGCCTGAAAATGCCCATGATCCTTACCTCACTCTAAGATCAAAGAATGTATTTTACAGAGGTGTCAAGGGACTATGTGCAGAAGGACAACATGCCTCTTTACTTCAGAAATAGTTTCCAAACTGTGCCATGTGTTTTTTTTATTATTATTACCTAGCCAGGCAACTGTTGTTTAATTGTGGAAATAACTGCTGGATTGAATAAACACGTTTTGTTTGAAAAGAATGTGTGCTGCCTGCCAAACTGACCAGGTGTGTTCACATGTGAGCCAGTGATTTGGTCCAAGCCCTGCTCTGGGGCAGGGAGGCTCCTTCCCGCAGCCGGTGCTGCAGGAGCAGTAGGATTCACTCCATGACCCTGACCCACAGAAGCAGGTCTTGGGGTATGACGTTGATAGCACTCATCAGAATCAGCAGCTCATCCCCTGGCAACTAAGCCGCTTGTGCACTTATATCTCTTTGAAGGAAAAACTATGTAAAAAAATATGTTTTGAGAATACTGCTTGCTCCAAGAGGTTTCCTTCAGAGTTTAACTCTCAGCAGCTAGCATTTTGAAAAGACACATGAAGACTACTAGCACGCCACGAACATGCAGCAGTTCTGATTTATAATAAATGATCTAGGAATTTACGGTAATTAACATTATGTTCACACTCCTGGGAATTGCTATTGCTAATACTGACACAGTCTGAGAACTTCTATTTTTACTATCCCTAAATACATGTATTGAATAACTCCTATGACTTATAGTGTGACTATAGGTATATACAGAATAATAAAAAAATTACTCATAGATATCTTTCCCTTCATTCTTCAGGAAAAAAGAGACTACATTAACAAATAATTATTCCCCCTTTCCTTTTCCAGAAGTCATTCAAATGAAAGCTAATGTGACTAATAATGTAATTGTAATTGAATGATACGATTCAGGTGTGTCAGACTCTTCCCAGAAATTCAGACTGAGTTAGCATTTACGTCTTCGCATTTTGAATGACTTGTTTAATCGGATGTGCTACAGCATATCCGATTTGCAGCATATTATTCGGAATGTAATGGGGATGCAGAAACATGTGTGATGGCTTTTAAGAGAGCCCTAGAGAAGTGTTCTACAAAGGGTAGATCAGTGAAGCAGTATAGCACAAATTTATTGCTGTCATACCAGACTACTCCTCAGTCTACCAGCTCAAAGATGCCTAGGGAGCTGTTTTTGAAAAGATAGTTCCACACAAGCATTTCATTAGCAGTACATACATCCTCAGCGTGTTGCCTAAAGGGCAAATTAAATGGCAACAAACAAGTCAAAACCTATTTGTCCTCTAATAGATCAATATCTATAATGTAAATAAAACAATGCAGCTTACAAAAGTGTAGCTAAAGAGTAGAGATTTGGAAACTTCCTCTATGAGTACCTATCCTCTGAGATGTTTATATATTATGTAGTGACTACACATGTCCAAACTGCATGAAACAGTCCACTAAGTAGGGAGCAGAACCTGTGACTTTCTTTTGCTTGAAGATCACTAGGCAGTAAATTGAAGGTCTCTCACAAGCTCTCCATGAACATTTCGTGAGACACCAGAAGGTATCATCAGCACAGCTCCTTTCCCCAGAGCCTGGAATCATCTGGAAGTTAGAAGTCCTGCTACAGGTGAAGAACTGGCTGTGATTCTCCTCAAAGACAAGTGGTAATTAAATTCCACACATCCTGGGGAAGTGCTCATTATACAAGAGTCATTATACAAAAACACAGCAGCAGCAATGCTTCCTCTGGCTGCATTTCAGAGGGGAAAAAGCAGCAACTTCCCTCTTCTCCAGTGCTCTTCCCAGCTTTGTTCTCAAAATAAAACCTAATCCCAGTGTTCCCAGAGTCCTAAAATTCTTGGATTAAATTTTATTTGTAGCCTGAAAGTTTTACACTAAACACTGCAGATCTTAGGTCCCTTATTAAGTCTAATCCTTCACATATCAGCCTATTAAAAAAAAAAGTAACATGCTACAAAAAACAAATCAGAAACTTCTGTAAGCGTAAGTCTGACTGCAATGAGTATAATTCCCAACCTGATCCAAAAAAGAATATGGAACTAGTAGTCTAATTCAGTGCTCAGGACTAGTTACATTTTACTGTTTAATTATACACCTGATTCTGGGCTTAATGTAAGATAACAAATTCTAAATTTCATTGAAGACATAAAAGGAAGAAGGGCACGAGAAACATTACTCTGGTACCAGATAGCTTGGGGACCAGAACAAAAGACTGACAAATGGGACTGGCTATTTCAGGATTATCTACTTAATGGAGTAGAACTATAGGAACTGAATGAAGACGGAGGCCTAAGGGTAAAAATGAGTGATATCAGGAAAATGGAGATAAAGTGTGAGTTTGGCATGCTTTTACAGGATTAGACTGCAAATATTAAGGGACTGTCTGATAATCCCTAATTATTCCATTATGTACATTACCAGTTATGCTTTAGTTACTGTTGCTATCATTATCTTTTTCATCTGAGTGATTATTTGGACCATCAAGTTAACTATTGGAAACTACAGCATCAAATGCAACTTAAAAATGGAAAGGATAAGTGAGCAGGTGTTTTAAGTCTTTCTTTCACAATAACCTCTTCATTTCTTAAAGGGAGTTTAAAGTACTGCTTTAAATCACTGCTCTTCTCAGTGATGTCCAATGATAGGTCAAGGGGCAGTGGGAGCAAGCTGGAGCATAGCAGGTTCCGTGTGAAGAGAAGGAAAAACCTTTTCACTGTAAGGGTGACAGAGCACTGGAACAGGCTGCCCAGAGAGGTTGTGGAGTCTCCTCCTCTGGAGACATTCAAAACCTGCCTGGACGTGTTTCTGTGCGTCCTAGTCTAGGTGATCCTGCTCTGGTAGGGGGGTTGGACTGGATGATCTTTCAAGGTCCCTTCCAAATCCTAACATTCTGTGATTCTGTGGATGAAGATTAGGGAGGCTACTAGATTGTGGATGAAGAGTAGGGAGGCTACTAGGAAAGCTAAGGCC
>NW_010171594.1:29699-81769 GCF_000695765.1 Mesitornis unicolor | reverse complement strand
CCTCGGGGCTTCCCTGGACTTTTAAAAATTATTATCGTAATTATATTTTTATGGGGGGTGGAGGGTTTCTTTGCTTCCCTCCTTGGCCGATGGGTGCACTCAGACGCTGGCAAAGCAGTTCAGCTTTCAGCGGGCTTGGGAAGAAAACTTAATTAAAGTACGCGCCGAAACCGAGACAGATTTGCAATGGCCCTTAAAGTGGGTTTTCCCTTTGCAGCTGTGAATTTCGTGCTTAAAAAGCCGAGTGGTTTATTTGTGAGTGAAATCGGGTCATTTCATGTCTAAGGGCTTGCCTTGGCCTCACTGGGAAGGACGAGCTTCTCCCCCAGAATTGTCACAGCAGAAGAAATGGTCGTGCTCATGCTGAGTAACCATCGCAATGTTTCTTTGTATTAATTCCTACTTAATATTCAGCACACAAATAAAAGCTGACCATCTCCTTTCAGTGTCACCAGCACTTGAAATCCATGCAGCCAGTCTCTTCTCGCCCAAGTTTTACATCTACGTCCTTTAGTCATTAAAATAATGCTGCGGAGAGAACCGAATCCTTCACACAGCTCAGTGGTCTTTCAAGCCTGACAGACTCTGCTTTCTTGGGAAAGCTACCCAGAAGAGTGCCTTTCAATGGTACAAAAAAAGTCACTATTTTTACACTGGGAAGAAAGAGGCCTAGAAGCATGGAAAACTAATCTCTCTCATAGTTTCTGTTCCACAGGTATATCCCATAGACTGTTTTCCCATTACATAGATGTTAATACACATTGAACTTAGTAGTTTTTGTTAAGTAGCACGATGTTGAGGGCTCCCCTTAAGGCTCCAGGTAGCCGAGTTGTCTGATTTTAGGAAAAGATCAACAAGCAGTTCAAGGAAAATGCACATATTTTTTTCTAGAACTGTTAAAAGTGTAAGATGCTCAAGGTTCAATTCCTCAGGCCCTCGAACGCCTAGTTATAAAACCTAATGGAAGTAAATACTCATAGCTTCCAGTCAATTTAATTTGTTTTAAAACATCTATTTCACAGTTTTGAGTTACCTATGATCTACAACATTACCCCAACATACAAAGAAAAGAGGATTCATTTTTATGTAAGCCTAAATTGCTACATTAAATCTTAAAAGACTCTGTGAGAATTTTCAATTTACTTCAGTGGACCTGGTATTAGCTCAATCACCGTATCCGATGAATAGCTCAGTTTTGAGGTGAATGAACTGGCTGAAGGCCGTCAGTTGCGTTACATCAACAACTTCACCTTTTCTCATCTTTAGCTAAGTTTTAAGAAGTGAGACATCTCTCTAAGACTTTAAGCCAGGATGTTTAGCATACTACTTCGGAGGTACCTCATGGTCTCTCCTCACAAGAAGAGCAGCTGCCTGTGTCATACAAAGGGACTTGGTACAGCCAGAAGCTTGCCGTTTCACACCAAAAGTTGCTTGTTTTCCTTCAAGAAGTGTCTAGTACTGATACCGTGATACACATTCCTTTGCTTTTTACTGTTTCTGGAGTTTCCTGGTCTGCCTTAACAGAAGCTTGATGTTGCTATTATCACATTGGTCTGCTTTCCCATACAATAGTGCCAAGTAATAAGAATTTAAAAACCAGTCTGAATTTCTCATACTTTGCATAATCTTCTTTCTCCTTGAGTTACAAATAAAGCATTGTATTCAATTAGACTCACAGCAGGTGAAAACCCCAATTAGTGAATCCATTTTCTTGGCTTTTTTCCCCTACCTTACACCCACACACTTTTTTTTTTCAACAATAAAGGGTAACTCTGAGTCATTCCTCAATTGAAAAGCAAATTAACCCTTTGATCTCTCAAATCAAACTATTACGCACTCAAGAACATCCAGGGGAAAACAAGAATATTGAAGGATTAAGGGATTAAGGCCTATTGACTTTATACTTTGATTTTATAAAAAAAAAACTATTTAATGTAGTTCTGATTGTTGTATCCAAAAGCTCAAAAGCTTTTAGTTGTTTTGACTGACCTCAAAATTATGCTTTTGCTGTATAAAGTATGCAAGCAATACCACTCTTACTCAAAATTATTCTTAAACTACCCATAATTCATTACAAAAATATATTTTTTTGCAGTATAAATGGTTACTGTCTTTGGCACTTGTAACTGAAGCCAATCTTTATGCCATATTTAATTTTAAGCCATTTATTTGATAAAAGACAGTCTTCTTCCTGTCCAAAATAAAACAGGATTACAGAGTAAGCAGAATTTAATTCCCTGCGGTGCTTTTCTTATCCAAGGGCTATTCAGTCAATTTGTGCACCTCCACAGAGACCTTAATCAGATGGAGAGCAGTGTTTATTTCTTTTATACTGTAGGTTTGTCCTGGACTGTATCTAATCAAGATGTCTTTTCAACATTTAACAATACCGGGTGCTTAAGGGGAAATCACACCCCCCTAATAAATGAGGGATAACAATTAGAGACACCAATTACCCCAAAACGCTTTCAGGAAAAAAAAAAAAAAAGATGAAGTGAATTTTCTAGCATTGCTTGCTGTCCAAATAGTTACTAAAATCTGTGCATTTGAGAAGTCTGATTTTTCAATTTTATCATGTTCTTCTCAAAATTTTGTCCCTTTTCTGTACAGAAAGAGCCACAGACATACACACATTGAAAATATTAATATGAAGATAAAGTAACTGATTCTTAAATAATAATGTTTGACTATAAATCTTCATAGGTTTTATGAAAGAGATTAGCATCGCTACTCCATGTTACAGATATAGGGAAACGCAGAAATGGATAGGCCTTGCCTAAACCTACTTAGTAGGGCAAATGCTAAGTATACAAGTTTGCTTTTAAGTTTAGCACTTTATGAGTTAGAAAACCAAAAAGACATTTCCTTACATTTACTGTCATCGAAAGTGAAGATTCAACATTTTCCTATTAACAAAGTCTTGCTTCCACAGCTCTGTGAAGCGTGTAGTCCTCCTAGTAAGTGTGGCTTTACTGTTTCCCAGTTATCTGGGTAGTGGATTAGCAAGCGCTTGCCTTGCATATAAGACGACGTTGTGGTGCCCTGTGTCGGGCTGGCTAATCCGTTATGCTCCTTGAGTCTATTTTCTTTTTCTTGGTATAAATAAATACTAAGAATCACTTGGGATTGCACGATGACACTTTCCTGGATCATCTGTCTTAAATATGCTCCAAGGGTTGACACCTCCAGGATTTTTTCAGTATTTGTTGATAGCTCTCTCAGAAGAGCCAAGAAGAGAATATTAGTTTGGATGCTGCTGGTTTGGTTTTTTTGTGTTTTTGTTTTGTTGGGTTTTGTTTTGTTTGGTTTGGTTTGGTTTTGTTTTGTTTTGTTTTAGCTGTTTGCACATTAGTACTGGAAGCACATTAAATGCAGTAAATGCAATGAAGAAAATAGTTTTTAAATTCTTCATTCATTTTCCCCAACATTGCACTGTAAATTAAAGACCTATCATTGTTATATATATATATATATATATACACTTATAATTTACACCATGGCAGAGCTGGGGAAGGAGCATACCGCTTTCTGTCCAGTGGGAAACCCAATCTGTGTCCTGTGTGAAGGGAGATTAGCACCACTGCTTCTTACACAGGGCTCGTTGTCTGCACTGTACAGCAGTCGTGTAACAGGCAAATGGAGCTCACAAGAATTTACCAGACAAGTTTCACTGAGATGCTTTTAGAATAGGCAGAGTAGGATGAGGAATCCTTACTATTTTCTTTTCTTTTTCCCCTAAATAAAGCTAATTCTGCAGTATATATTATAGAGCTTGCAGCAATTTAATGCACAATGTGGAAAGTATTGGTATACAGCACGTGTGACAAGAGTACGTCTGCTCCTGCCAAATGCACAACAGCACAACCTCCGTGTTCCTTCGGGCTGTACCGGCTTTTACTACAGTAAAGACACCTGATTAAAGCTGAAATCTTAGTCACCCTGCAAGATGAGCATCAGCGAGCCTCAGGAGCAGTCTGTGTGTGCCTTATGTTGCACCGCATTGCATGCTGTTGATAAAAGATGAATGAGAGGATGCCTGTTGTTTTGAATATATTAGACACACGTATGAATTTCATCCTGTTGAAATCTTGGAAAAGCTAATGTGGAGAGGCCATGTTTATTTTTTAAGCCGATAGTGACAATTTAGACACCCTGCAGTAGCAGAGTATTTGTTCAGTCTCTACGGTCAGGTGTGTGACACTGAAAAGAGGAGTAGAGGGAGTCTGAGATTGAGATTACATGCATGGAGGGATGCGGTGGATAGCGCATCCAGGTTCTACCAGAGTTATGAGCTCTTCAGGGAAGCACCTGTGAATACCAAAAGCTCTTTTCTCCCTTCCATACCAATAAAGAAAATTAAGAAAGGAATAACCCTTACTCATCTTGGATGAAGGTGAACTGGAGTGTGAATAGTCCCAAGAATAGGAAGATTAAGAAGCAAAATGCTGGCAAAACGCTGGATAACTAAGAGTATTGAAAAACCTTCTGAAGTAAGGCTTTTGGAAAGCCAACAAAAAAGACTGTAAAAAAAGACTTAAAATCTACCAGCAGAAAACTTACACCAAGCAAAACTGCTTGCTGATCCTTACAATATACAAATAAGACTTGAAAAATAATAATTATACCATAGTAAATTCTTGGTTTGAGGAATTTGTATCAGCAAAATGAATGGTTACCATTTCAGGAAGTAAGGTTGAGAAGAAATGCACACTAATAAGGATATATTAAACAAAACAATGAAGGCAAACTCCATTTCTTACTTTTCTTTGCGTGCCCAGTTAAAAATAAATGACTGTTTTGCCTCCTGGGGGATTAAAATAAGCAGGATTTCATAAAGTCTCCTGCTCACTCACTCTCTTTTCACCTCAAAATCTTTCTTTCCATGCATAAAATTATGTGTTGCAAACACAAAAATGGCTTCCCAAATCATTAACTTCTCTACTGTTTCCTGTCAACATAGGGATCTCAATAGAAAGAAACTGCATCTTGCAATCCTACTTCACTCAAGGCCCAGAAAACCTGATGTTAGCTACTGCTCACCATGCTTAACAAGCAGCCCTCTCTTCCCAAGGCTTCCACAGACATTAAAGGAGAAGCATGCCTTCCTTTTTTACTAATTTACGTTTCAGTTGCATTCCATAATATATGTATTTTTGATGCTACCAATCTTTCTTAATGACTAATGTCATACAAACAGAAAAGCTTTTCTTCCATTGAGGATATTTTTTCAAAATATTCCTATGTGAATATTATCTTGAAGAGAAAATATTCATTTGGGGAAGAAAAAGACTTAGATCATGCTAGGAGATTACGTACCAGAATGTTTCAATGGTAAGGTTGCACTTAGGTAGTAAAAGAAGAGGACAATGAAGTCTATTGAATTTTATGACAGCTACATGCAGGCAAGTTCCCAATCAAACCACTAGTTAGGCAAACTTTGCACCTTTCAATTAATATGTTCATTTTTTGGTGTCTGCATTTTAGCAATGGATGCTTTGCTGTGTTCTCACAGAACCCACAGTTTTTGTTGCTTTAAAATATACTTTGAACCTGTCATAACTACCGTATTGTTTCCTCAATGATTATAATATATAATTCTAACAACAAGAGGCCCTGCCTGTTTTTATGTACACACTAGGCTCTTCCATCATCATTCCAAACATGTCAGGGTTGTTGACCTTAGCAAATATGATCAGTTTGAGATCTGCTCCTAACCTTTTCCCTAGATTGGGCCACACAGAGATGTGAGAAAGGGATGGTTGTCCCTCCCTGGTAAATCAAACTTGCATTGATTTAGCGTCAAAACCAGAGTCTTTAGCTTCTCCCAGTACCCTGGTGTAACACAAGCAAAGCTTCGTCTTCCTGCATAGCATGATTGCTTTGCTCTGTCTTCCTAAATGTCTTATGGGGGGATCCAGAAATTGGAGGAAAGTAGCGCAGTACCTGGGGAAGAAACCAGACCAGAGAAGTTAATGAGAGGAGGGAAGAGCTACACATAACTAGCCTCACCAGTAATTCCATCCAGGCTAACTCCTTCATCTGATCCAGGTGACATTTCTCACGGTTTATTTGCATAGAAATGCAGCTTCAGGTTTAGGGTTGTGCAACAATTCCCATGTTGAGGTCAGACTTGGTAACAAAAAAAAATAATTCTGGACAGGAAGAGTTTCTCATCTGACATTTCTGAAATCAGAACATTTAATTTCATTTAAAAACAGTATTCAATTACTACAGAATCATAGAATCGTTATGGTTGGAAAAGACCTTTAAGATCATCAAGTGCAACCATTAACTAGCTCTACCGTGCCCACTTCTAACCCATGTCCCTGAGCATCATATCTACATGGCTGTTAAATACATCCAAGGATGGTGATTCCACCACTTCCCTGGACAGCCGGTCCTAGTCTTTGATAAACCTGTTGGTGTAGAAGAGGCAGTTGTTCATACAGCACTGGCAGTGCCCTTCAATGGCAAGTGGCAATAGTCTCATCCTGTCCTTGCCAAAGACTGAAAATTAATATTCAAATATACCTTCATTTGAGATGCATATAGACATACAGGTAACTACATTAACTAGTGCTTCCAGAGACAGATGAATCAGTATCAGCCACCACGGAGCCATGTCCTGTGGCACGGATATTATTTTATCCTAATTGAATCTAAATGAACGGTAGCACTTAAACACTACAGTGAAGAGTGGTACAAAGGGATTTTCAGGTAAAAGAAAAATTATTTCTTAACTAACTGTAAGAAAAGGATTTCATTCAAGTCTCCTGTGGCAAATTCAAGCGTTTATGCTTTGGCACAATCCACATAATTCCAGACAGCTTCTGCTCCTTCCATTTACTTAACCATAATATGGGCCTTCCTAACAAAGTCCTCCCTGCTTTTGCATTTAGGCATCTCTGTATAGCTACTTCTATCTCTGGCACAGGACCTGGCAGTTAATTCAGGAAATAATCCTGTGGATACTAGCAGATAGAGAAGAAAGTGTGGCTAAACTATATTGCACAGTTCAAACTTTATGTTTAAATAAGTCTGATAATGGGAGAGCATTTAATAAAACTCAATGTCTAATTATACTTTCACTATTTAATAATCTTGAATTGAGCCAAACCTCTCACAGTACATCTCAACAAGGCTTCAAACAGCTTGCAATTCTACCTTCATACCATGCATACCTTAATTCAGTTCTCTGATCTCTGTTATTAAACAGAAAATGGAATCTATTAGTGAAAGAATAAGCCTGCAAAATGAACATTCCCTTCCCAGCAACATAGCTGAATTCTCCATGAAAAACTTGCAATGCAAATCAGACATACCTTGTCTACACAAGCCAAAGAGCCTTGACATGTATGACCAAAGGTACACAGTTGACTTTTAGGACCTACCATTGTCCATTATTAAATCAAGGACAATGGTGATTGTGTGGAGCTCAAAATAAGACAAAATAATTTTTTTTCCTGTACTGATATGTTTTCCACATTGAACTAATCAAACAGTTTCCAAATTTGTATTTGGAATTGCTTTCTTAATCTTTAAGAAATTGCTTTCAAAAGTGCAATCTAACTGTTGAATAATCCACACAACCCTTAAATAATAAGGTTTTAAACCTTGGTTATGGTCCATATTAATGTTCTTAGGCCCCTGGTGCTATATCCAACTCCCTTGAGCACATTATCAGAAATGTCAGCCTAAAATTCTACCATATCAACATCTTCAGCTTTTCTAAAATAGTCCAGACTTAAGAAGAAAATTCTTATTGCCAGGACTAAGCGAATTTACCCATGTTTATCATCTCCCTCATCACAGGACATAGAATGCTAGATTATTTTGAAAGCTCAGAATACCTAATTCCATATTATCAGTCATAAGAAACATCACACAGTTTTTGTCACCTTCCCCTCAAGAAAAAAACCCTATTAAATTCAATCACTATTTCTCTATTTCTACAAAGTATACTACAAATGCTGACCATGCACAGTATCCAAATCGTTTGTTTATTTAATAGTGTCCACAATTTGGAATTTTATGTTGGCATAAATTTAATAGACATAGATATTACCTACTGTGTAGAAGATGATTTTCTGAGTGTCCTTAAAGTTAGAAAGAAGGATCATCTAAAAATCACATCTCCTGTCTTAGAAAACCTAACAACTGTTTGTGTTGAGTTTATATCCTTAATCCCAAAATAACAAAATCAGTCTGTTATATTAAGAAAATATGGCGTTGTTTTAAATTATCACTCTTCTTTTGACATAAATAATTTTCCTTCCATTACTATCAACAGGTCTGGCTTATGGTTGCCAGCTTTAGAACCAAATACCATTCTGCAAACATTTAGCATCACTTCAGTTAACGTCCTAATATGCATCAGCCAAGGGAAAATAAAATAAGACCTTCAGCTCTACTTTTTAAATACAAAAATTAAAACTGGGCTATGTGGTGTCTAATTTCTTTTATACTTCAGCAATGAAACTTATTTTTGCTTATGGTCATTATACTTTTTATCAGCATTTGGAAAATCTCTTGTTATTTTTCAATAGTTCTGTTGCTGCTGTTGCTCTTATTTCTCATTCTTAAAAACCTGCTGTCATTATTTCTAAAATTATTATTCTTTCACTCATGTCCCTCAGTTTGTTCTGTTTTTAGGGTAACTAATGGAGCAAATAATTTATTAAGGATAAAAATAATTTTGCAAAGATTTGCAAAAGCTGACAGACTAAGAATTTTGCCAAATAGAACACAAGCAGGGAATGAAGGATTACACCCCATCTAATCCACTGGTTTTATCAAATCAGTGTATTTAATACTGAACTAAAACCTTTGGAGAGTTTTATTTTTAGCAGCTTGCCATACTGAGTATTCATTTGGCTTTATTCTAAGACTTACAATTTAGGACTCAAAGAGAAGAAATGTATTTCTTGTTTGTAAGGTATCATCATTAAAAGTCTTTCATTTCCCAAATAAATCAGTTGTTTGGTTTTTGTCATTTTGCATTGTTCTGTTTTGTTTTTAACTTTACAATGTATTCTTATTATTTTATTCTATTCTATTATTATTCTATTTTAAAAGGGATCCTATACAATGAAAATGGTCATTTGGTGATGATAGTGCACTCTGTTGGGTCAGAGATGACTAGTTTTGATAATTGATGACTAGTTTTGATAATTACTTTCATGTCAACATTGTACATGAAACTTGCTAGTAATCTGGGGGGAAACAAGGCCAGTGGGACTATGTCAGTGCTGCCATTTAATTAAATGAATTAGTCTATGAAATAGCCAAGAGAGATCAACTCTCAAATATGGCAATATTTTGGTTATTTGGACTTTCTAGTGTCACATTATCTTACACCTACACCGCTATGTGTGACTGCCCTGAGAATAACAGTCATCTCCTGGGCCAAATTTCACACAGTGACTTCTTGTTGCTGAGAGCTGGACTGCTCTACAGCAGACTGGCCATGGTACTCCTCTACTTCCCTTAGTACTCTTAGAGCACTTAGTGCTCTTGTGGGCCTAAGGCCTGATTTTATTTACATATCTATCTATCTAGATATAAAATTTTAAAAAACCCCACTTTTTTCCATTTAAAATTGCCTGACCTAATGTGGGAGCTGTTGCAGCCCAACTACTGCAACAACTGCAGTATCTTTTTGAACCTAGTTGGGCCTGGCCCCGCAGAATGAATTCATCACATTAAATGGTGAAAACATCTCCCTACACTGGGGGAGCCAGAAGAGTTCTAGATCAGCTCAAACCACTGCGATTGAAATCCCATGCAGTAGAATATAGTCACAAGTCCTTTGCTGTGCTAGATCCTCAAATTTTCTTGATAATCCTACCAAAGAAACCAGCTGGTAATCAAAGTAACTATTTTATGTAGTGCATTTTCTATTCAGAAAGCGAATGATTTGACAAAACCAACTCGCTACCACTGAAGAGCAGCTATATCATAATTGCTTTTAAAGTGTGCTGAATGCTCTATATGCACTTTCCCAAGTTTGCAGCAGTCAAATTTTCTAAGGAAAAACAACTATTATTTCCATTCACAAACTTTGTAAGCTGGCCCAATTTTTGACAGAGTTAACTAACTGAAGAAGCATGTCTAATGCATACCAGCAGAGCAGCTGGCCTCTCATGGCATTTCTTTCTGAAAGTGTCATTATGTACAAATGAATGGTTTAGGTAGCAATTTCTGTAAGAAACCGGTAAAAGGTAGGACTTAGAAGAATACTCATCTGCTCTCTTGGACTCCTCTGTACTGACATGCACCACAGCATCTTGCCAGGTTTGTAAACTGCAAAACCATAGTGTGCAATGACAATCCTCTAACCCCTTTAGTAGATCGCATACTACATGCTGAGCTGAATTTTACTTCCAAGCAAATTTTTGGCTGCATTCCTTAGTGAGTACAGGTTGTTCTCACATTGGCAGACTGTCCCATTCTCTCACAACAATTTGATGGATTTTTAATTTCATGGGTTTGCTTGTTCCTAGATGGGCACAGTTTATATAAATCAGTTCCAGCCACCAACTCCAACGCTGAAAAAGACAGTTCTTATTTTCTTGAATTAGGTCATTATGCTGAGATTATATTTTTCTCTACTTTGTCTTTTTGCGTATTTTGAAATTAAGAAGATAATCTAAAATACCCTGTGCAGAACTATTTAAATATCTGTTCTATAGTTTTCCTCTTTGTAACTCAACATTTAATTTGACATTACATAATTTGGTGTTAAATTTAGCACTGGCTTTCAGTGAATTCAAGATAAAGCGCATTATCTGAAAAAAATACGAACACACAAGCAACTCAAGACTATTCTATGCTACTATTCTTCTATGTTAATTTGTTGTGTAAATATTATTTGTTTCAATAATGCCTTTTTTTGTACATATGGTATGATCTGATCCTTTCTGCCTTGACACAATCAGACTGACCACATATAAGCAGGGAGTTTAAATAGTAACATGAGTACTAAATTACTAAAACCAGCATAAACATCAGATTGGTGTGTACAAGTGAGAGCAGAATTGAGATTGCTATTTGTAAGGAACCCTTCATTTTTATTTCATTGGTAAAATAATTTTTCAGTCTTTACTGGAGCATAAGGGGATAATGCAGCCGTAGAGTCAGGCGGGCGTGTAGAAAATCAGGGACTTTAACCCTAACTGAATTTTCCATCAGCCAACATCCTAACCCAAAGGGATCATCTGGTCAGTCTCTTATATGGTGTAAAGTAAAAATAAATATAATTGAGAACTGCTATAACTTGTGCAGGCATAGGAACAGGATAAAGGTGGATAGAAAAGTGGTGGGTATACGGTATAACAACTTCCAGCTGGTATATCATTTGTCTACTGGTAGTTATGTTGAAATAAATAAATGATCAAAAATGATCTAATTAAAAAAAAAAAGATCAACAAAGTCAGGCTGAGTTTTTGGAAAAAAAATAAACTTTGCAACGCAAGTGATATGAAAGCAGCAAGATGATTAAAATGCAGAATCTCATTTATTATACATTAGGTAGATCAAAGCTTCTCAGCGACAACAAGGCACTGACTGGAGGTTGCCACCTGTTTGGTCTCACTGGCAATGGGAATCTGCTAGGTAAAGCAGTGTTAAAGGTTGTTGGTGTATTACACTTATGAACAACTTACATTAAAAAAACCCAAAAATTATTATTCTTTTGCTGTAGAGGTGTACTTGTTATTCACCAGCAAATATGTTACTTTCTTAGTAAATACAAAAATGAAATTCTGTATAATTCAGGAAGGTTTCTGAAACAAACATAAAATTCACAAGGAAATGCTTTTACTTGAGGCACATCACATACTACTTTGAGATAGTGGCAAAAAGACCTGAAGAGTATAAAATCAGAATATATTTGAGCTGTGGTTTTGTAGAGTGCTGAGCCTTGAAGCAGGCTGAGCTCAGAGAGGAGAGATTATGGCAAGCAAATTATCCAGGAAAACTAAAAACCTAGAGAACAGAAGCAGAAGGCAGTTTTCTAGATGTTTTTAGTTGTTTGCCTCTTTTGTCTAACTTCTTCACAAAGAAAAGGAAAGCTGTAACTTAAGGAAGCGTGTGGGTGTAAAAGTTTAACAGTTACTCGGAGGATCTAATAAAGAGAGAACTGAAGAAAGCTGAAAATCTGCAAGATGCAACAAGACAAGGCAAGGCAGCAACAGTCTTTGTTGGTGTCCTTAAACCTTGCTGCAAAGCTGGCAAAACAGATGAGAGAACTTCAGTCCGGAGTTGCCAAAACAACATTGGGCTCTCACGACTTTAAATGAATATTTGTAGGAGATAAACTTACACATAAAGGGAAGAAAAAGAAAGAGTGAATAAGAGTCAGAAAGATCTATTTAATGTCAGCAGAAGTGTAATTTGTGTTTATGAAACTGGGGAAAAAAGCTAGCAGTACTTTAAAAACTATGCGTACAGAAGGACAATCATTTTGGAGGGCTCTGGGTATTATAAATATATGCCATTGACCAAAACCAATGAATGGACAGATGCAGGAGAAAGAAGTCCTATTGGCTGACTTGATGCAACCTGAAGAGGACTATTGCAAGACCACACGATGTGAGCATACCCACACAGGCGAGTTTGATAAAGGATTCACACTGACAGACTCTTTTCCACTCCTCCTTTCTAGAATAGTGAACAAATGCCCCAGAGCAAAGCAGCGCTGAGGGTTTTGTGCTCTGTTTTCTCAAGAGAAAACTGTACAGATACAGATTTGTGTTTTGCCAGCAGCAAATGTTTATTCCACAATACTTTGGGCACTGATGTGAAAAAACATGATACATGAGAGGAAATGCCACATTCTGATCCCTTTTTACACTGTTAAAAATAAGAACTGCAGTCAATGAGCATCTCTCTCAATCCAAAGCATCTTTCGGTGCAGAACTAAAGTTTGATTTCCAAACTTCTGACACTAAGATTGACAGGAGCCTGAGCTGCTGCCACCATAACTCAGAGTCCTCTGTAGGTTCTTCTGCTCATTTCAAGATTGTTAAAGCACGAATAAATATTTCTTCCTTCCTCAAACTGGTAAGAGAAGAAGAAACAGCATATGAAAGCAAGTATTAACATGTAATGACTGTATTAGTAAGGTTTGTATGCTTTTGTGCCATAGCACAATTAAAATAGTGGAAAGCATACGAAGGAGGAATTTGCAGGAGAAAACACTGGTCAAATATGAAGCTATAGAACACCACCTGCTAACAGTCTGCTAAGGGATTTAAATTGTTTGGTAATGTCACAGCAGTACTAAAAGAATAAGGACTTCCATTAACAGGCAGTAATTAAAAGAACAAATAAGGTGAGTGGCCAAAAAGATAATCTCTTGGTGGTTTTCATTTATGCTTCTAGTGATGGTTTATGTCCAAATAGCTCAGTTCAGATGTCCAAAGTTCAAACCAGTATTTGGAAATGGTGTTGAGCTCATCAGGAAGAGATCTTTGGGAATCAGTTTTTTAATCTCTTATTTTCAGGTCATGCTTAAAGTAAACTGAAATATAGAGAAAAAAATGCTTTTCAGCAACTGCATCCTAGTGGCTAAATGCTCTCACTGGCAGAAATGTGGAAGAAATTTTCTTCTAAACACTGAAGTAAAATTTCAAGATGCCTTTATTCCAAATTACTTGCACTAAAAGTTTATAGATGGAGAAATAAAAATGTTGTTTAAGTTTAGTAGTTTTAACTCTCGTTTTTTATTTTTTTTATTCCTGTAATCATTGACATTTCCAGCTACAAAATACAGTCTGTTACATGCAGGAAAACAGCGGCAAACCACTTATTTCTACTCTCCAGGGTTTCTGTAGGTTGAAGGTGCATATGATTTTGAAGAAGATTAGGGTACAGGGATATTTTGTTTGCTTACTTCTGCTTCCCAAGTTCACTCTTTAGACAGGAAATCTGCAAGTACTATAGCACATTTGAAATACATACTTACAGATGTGCATCTCCTTCTGTGTTTCTAGACCTAAAGTAGAAACGTCTTTAACTAAGAACAGCTTCAGTAGCTTTTTCAAGGACACGCATAAGTAGAAAGTATGCATACATATATTTCAGGAAACAGCATTTACCCATTTCGGATAAATAAGAAACTGGCGGTTTCCTCTCATTTGCCACAGCACTGCTCAAGGATCTGTCCCTGAAAGAATGATGTCTGGAATGGAAAATAGTAATATGTCACTCATCCTTCCCAGAAATGGCCTCTCTGCCTGTCACTATTACAATAAACAAGGCTATAAAACTCTTGCAATTTAGGTACATCTTTCTAATGAAGTTATAGTTCAATGCTTGTGAAGAGCTAATAATCTAAAAACATCTCCAAAGCTGATTTAAAGAAATGTAGGTTACTTGATGATTATAAGAATCAACATTGCAAGAAACTAGTATTGAACTTATTCAGAGTTACAAAGCAGCTTGCTTAGACAGA
The DNA here is from genome assembly GCF_000695765.1 of Mesitornis unicolor. NCBI lineage: Eukaryota > Metazoa > Chordata > Aves > Mesitornithiformes > Mesitornithidae > Mesitornis > Mesitornis unicolor. Next base: position 67,314 of record NW_010171594.1, on the reverse strand, counting down.
ACGCTAGGCACGAAACCTTTTAGTTAAATGAAGACTGAGTTCTGGCTTCAGTGAAAATTACTCAGTTTTTACATTGCTGCACTTCACCACTGAATTTATCTACAAAGATCAAATGGCAAAGTTCTGCAAAATATTACAGTTTAGTAAGTAAGTCACTTCACTGCAGTAGGGGGTGGAAATCTGAAAGAGAGAAAATGAACTGCTTTAGTGTGCTGAATCTACCCGAAGGCATCTGACAAGCAGCAAAAAGGGAAAAAAATAGAGTGAATCAGCACAGGAGAAAATTTGGCATGAACTAGCAAGATGGTGCTTCTGTAAAAGAAATAAATATGTAGAAGTTTCAGAACTTCAGTGTTAACAGCAAATCTCTTCTCTGTTAAAGCCCTCCAAGGATCAGGCACCAAATGTCAACCCACCTTGGTATGTTTTGAGTTAACCTGAGAACAATTTTCCTCAGGTATAAATGTATTCACCATTTTTAAGGGTTTTCCAATTCTGCAGGTCTTACTAGCTGAAAAATTAATATTACAAGGGCAGGTACTAGAGAGGTAATCATTGTATGAAAATGTGCCCCATTTATTAAAATACAGGAATATCTTTAATGGAATGGATTATACCTCCAGGTTTTACAATGCACTAGAGTGTGTTTACTCCTTAAAGGCTCTCTGCAGAAATCTGCAAAATGAAGTATTTTAAGACGACAAGGAGGAAAGAAGGAACCTTCCTGTGCCAAATTAAACCCAGAGACACAATGCTAGGGAACATTTAGTTACTTCTGATCTGTGCTCGTTACTGACAAGCCAGGATACATCAAATTAAAACAGCAGTCCTTCTGCTGACCTCACCCTGCTCACCATCTACTTTCTTTAGTGTGTTTCACCTTGCTTTTCTTTTCTTAACCCCTCTCTGTCTGTACACGAAATATTTGTTTCTAGAGGGCAGCTATTGCTTCTCCTGTATCGATTGCATGCTTTTGCTCAAACAAGACTTATGCAAACAGGATGCCTCAGGGTGCACTTAGGAGATGTGGTGCTAAACTGTTCCTTGAGCTGTAAAGTATTGCTGCAGCATGCTCCCAGACAATTATGTCCTCTTTAAACTTTCAGAAAAAAAGTACTCTGCATCACCTCTTCTGGTAAAGGACACTGGAAAACACTCATAATCTACCTTGGTTTCCCTTTGCGGGAGCACCCTTTTCTTCTCTCCCCAGTTCTAAACAATGCAAGACAAGACGATATTTGAATATTGTTTCACTGGAAATGATGTATGCACTTACATTTCTATTCCCAGGTGGGGAAAAAATAGAGGAATATATAAATAGCATCATTTAAACACCAAAACCAGCACCGAGCAGATGCACACTCTGCTTAATGGAGGAATGACCACGTTTCACCACACATACGTCTTTTACAGATTCTCAGCAGAATCCGTTACTTGGTACAGATTCTTGAGCAGAAGTGACAGACTTCATATAAAACTGTACTGTTGAGCAGCAGGCTGGCAATGAATAAATGTTGCTCTGGAGGTTAGGCACACACAGCTGTAGAGATCGTGAAATTCCGCATCTGTCCTGAAAAATAAATACCTCAAAAAACTGGGAAATTCTAAACAGTGACATCCAAATGAATATAATAATATATGGGTTTGAGGCTTTTCTATTTATGAATGACAAGTAAAGAAAAATCTTTTTTTGGAAACAAAAGCACAACAAAACATTTGCTGTTGCCCTGAATACTAATGATGGAAGACTGTTGCTATGGTGATGCTAATTTTAATGCTCTTGCCTGTGGACTTCATATGAACTGCCCGTTTTAACTTTTGCAAATGCCATTTACAAAATGAAAACCCATTAATGACTGGCGAGGGCACAATGTTCCACTTTAATTAGAATAATAAGGAATGCTGATGCACAAAGTACAGGTTTGTGAATTGCTACAAAGCCCACACTGTCAAAATTAATTACCACTGATGAGGATTTTGTTCTAATTTTTTTTTTTGTCAAAGGAAGCTTTAGAATAATACAACCATAGCTTGACTTGTAGTTGAAAGCAGGTTCTCTGTTTAATACCGAGGTGGAATAAAGAAGTTTCCAAGGCTGACAGCACAGGAAAAGGTACAGCGGAACTTAGAACTGGGACTGAGCCATGTTAAATGAGCACCAATTCTAGTAATGGGGAAATGCAAATGCCAACACTTCTGGGAAAAAGAAAATATTTTTTCAGAGAAATACCTGCTCAGAAAACAAGCTAGGATTTGGAAAACAGAGATTATGTTTTTTAAGAATTTAAAAATACAAGTTGAAGACAAGAAATTGAGTGGGTGCTAGGATATGATTCTGGTTTGGGTCGGTAGAGTATTGCTGTGACTTGTTAATTGCCAAGTTCTAGGCCAAGTAGATGATGTTTAGGAAAAACAGCATAGATGGCAGTGATATTCCCTGTTGTAATACACCTGGCCCTTGCAAATCATCAGCACTTATTTCTCACAAGAGAGGGAAAAAGTTGCAACTACCATTTCTGTTTCTGGGGAAATATCTGAGCATGTAAAGTAGGTGCTATGTTGCTAAAGGCATTTCAGTAGTACTGACTGCAATGAGGAAAGCATACTTCAATGAATAGCATCACAGGCAGCTGACTAGAGTACATTATTCAGACTAATTGTTATTATTAAATATCTCCATTGTAGGACCCTTAGAAAGCCTTAATTTAGAGTTGAGATCCATTGCATTGCATGCTGTATTAACAGAAAGGAAACTTGCCTTCTCTTGTGAAGAGTTGAGCCGGTGAAGAACTTCATTTGTCTTTAAGCTACGTCACTATTTCAGTGCGAGATCACTGGAAATGTGACTGATAGTTAAACTTTCTTCCAGCAGCATTAGTATGAAATCCACTCTCAGTCTATTGGTATGCTGTAGTGCTGGTTTAGAATTGCTTGGCCAAGTTTGCCTTTGGCTTGTTGGCTATTGTGAAAGCTACTGTACTTCCATACAGCTCTGCGCTCAAGGTGGCTGGGATGTCATTGTCTTGTAAAAAAGAGAAATACAGCAAAAAAAATTAATTCGACTGAGAGTGGTTGCGTCTGGTGAGCCTGATTTCAAGTGTTAGTCTTTTGCTAGTGATGCCTTTACTCAGAACTTGTTTTCATCTAGCTGCTTGGTATGTGCAGGAGTAACTGGATGACCATTGAACAGTGCTCTCATCAAAGACCTTCTTCCGTGAACACCCACTACTGATATCAAAAGGGTGTTCAGGGCTTTATGCTGAAAATGCAGAAGTCAACAACTGATTATAATTTCTGCAGAAAATAGTAGTATGTTTATGTGCTACTGCTGAATGCAGCTGTACCCAGTGTGATGGACAGCCATGAGACAGGCTTTTACTCTTGAGACTCGATGGGCTCAGGACTAATACATATTTCTGCAGTACCTTACCCAATGGTATATTATCTCAGAACCAGGAGAGGCAGAAAGATTCTCTTCCAGTAGGAAAAACTTTAGCAACTAGTTGGAATTCAGAAGGAGGCAGAAGCAAACTATTTAAAAAATATGGAGCTAATGTGTGCTCACAAACCAACACTGTAAACTAAGTTAGGTAGCTTCCTAATATTGTGAGGCTACAAAGGTTTAGAATTCATGGAATTCATGGAATTTATCAGAAACAGAGAAGATAATTTGACATAACCATCTTCCAGAAAATTGTTACTAAATCCCATTAATAAGACAACTAACTTTTTTATGGTTCAATCTCCAGGCTCCCCATACAGGAAAGTGGCATTTCTGGCAATGTCAGCCCCTGCCAGTGCTGATCAATGAAAATTTTGAGGGAGTTTAAGTTAATGGAGCCTGCTGGCATGGGGACCTCTGTGGGATCTAGATCCCCTCAGTCTTCTTCAAGACAGGTTAGTCACCTGGATAAGAAATGAGTATTTTTGTGGTTCCTTAAAATTCTCTGTTAATCCCTGTGAACAGGTAGAATATAAAAACTATCTGCCCTTTGTGCAGATCTACAGTAAAGCTGTTACAGTGGTAAGTAACCAAGCAATAAAGATGCTTCAAATTGTAATCTGAAATCAGGTGATGGAGAGAGCAACAGTGCCACAGCTTCTGAGTTCTTCTCACATATTTCATGATCATTGCAATGAAATACTCTCAGTTTTTATTATTCATTTTATGAGTTCTGATAGTACAGTGAACACAGCATCTTTTAATGAGCAAGTAATGACTGAGGCTGAATTAGATTACCGCTAATCAGAGTGACTGAGTACTAAGTAAAAATCTCTCAGATGATGATGACAATTTTAGGCAGAAGTCAGAAACAAAAAAAATACTTGTTTGGTGCAGAAAAAGTAGACAAAATATTTTAAGGATAGGCAACACTAAATGTGTAAGTAGGCATAAAGTGCATGTAGGATACTGAAGCATAGCTAATGGAGGCAAAAAAGCATTGTGTAAAATAATGGAAATGTCAAGAGAGAAATACTGAGGTTTGAAATAAAACATCCATTTTGGTGTTTCTGAGCTTGAGACTTAATAACTGTCTAAGGGGGAGTGCTATAAAGAAAACAGGAAAGAAATCTGTAATTAACAAGTTTAGAAGTCAACCAAATGAAATGAAACTCTGAAAGAAGAGGTGTTGGATTTGCTACTAGGATATGCCCAGGGACTGAGGACTAAAAGCAGAGCTAGGAGAAAGCAGAGTAAAGAGGGTGATGGGCTGAAGGCAGAGCATTGCCAGTGGGAGGACTGGCTTGGCAAAGGGAGCATTAGAAGGCAAGAGGAAGATGCAGAAAAAGTGAATGGTAAATTGTTACAAGGCAAACCCTTACAAACTAAGATAAGACAAGAAGGGACAGAGGGAAGATGGTTTGTTGAAAGTGGTGGAATGACTAAGAAGAATGTAAACACTGGAAAGATTCTTGGAGTGGGACAACAGGAAATTGTTAGTGACCTTATTAAGAGCTGCTTTAGTAAGAAAAGGGTACAGAAGCTTGAAAAGACTTTTTTTGACTGGAAACAGACTCAAATTCCAGGAAAAAGGAGGTCAATGGTCTGGATATTGAATAGTGTCAGTGGACAGATTTGTTTTGTTTTATCAACGACAGTCCTGAAGAAAAAGACTCCCATGTAAGGAAAGAAGTAGCAGATAAGCTTCAAAGAAAATACATCACTGGAAATCGAAAGTCTTAAATAAGTCATTTTTTATATGCTCCTGATGTCGAAGGAACTGAAGAAGTTAAGCAAATAGACTAGTTCTCAAACATCCAGCTATTTGATGTTCAAAGTGTCTTTCTTGCAATTTCTTGTTTTGAAATATATTATCTGTGACTGATCAAGAAACTTGCTATGACCTCAAAGGAAAATTGTTTTAAACAAGAATTTTCTCCTTCAAACAAAAAATGCCTTTAAACCCTATTTTCCTCACTGTGACAAGCACTTTGCTTTGAGTTGTTCCCGCTGCACATTAGTACAGCATCAGCTTGATGAATATGCTTTCCTTTGTCATGGACAGACCATACGGTCTGTCATTGATTGAATATTCCTTTTTTTAAATGGCTAATTTCTAAATAGTGTTCAAAAAAAAACCCCACCCCACCCCTAAACATTGAAATTGAAGATCATTCAGGTGGGTAGTCAGTGCAAGTTTAATTTAGAATACTTCAAGATAAAGATATCATACAAAACCAACAAAATTCAGAGGTATTTAATGTGCTTTTCAGTCATCTCTGAAAGTACTGAATATGGCTGTCACTTACAGTCAGCTTTTCTTTTGTGCTTCACATCAAAAGCAATTATGAAAATAATGGGGTTTCTTTTCACAAAACATACAGTAATTTTTAAATTATAAATGCAAGCTCTTTGTACCTACTGAAACTATCATTGTGAGGTTTAGATTTTAAAAAATATCCAAAACCCTATAGGTTTGGGTTTGTGAATATCTCTGAATGATAGTTCAGCTACAGAGTTCAGTTTTATGGTTTAAACTGCTCATATTCAGAATGATTTTTTAATGAACTTAAACTAGCATTGTCTTACAAAAGACACATTGAATATCAACATTGTGTCATGAAAGCAAACTTTTAATATTCAATGACTATGCTTTTATAGTCAAGATTCAGCAAAACACAGCAATAAAAATAACTGAACATCATCACTATAGTTAAAAGCTGATAAATATACAGAAAAATATTTCATATTAGAACTTCTGATATAATAATGAAATTTGTTCAGTAAAACTGGCAACTGCAGTGTGACTGGAGCTGTTGATAAAACGCAAGTAAAGAATGCTTTTAAACACAAAACTAAATGAAATGCAAATTAATAACATGCAAAACTGTAATCAAGACCTCAGAAAACCTATCATAATTGTAGGCTTGTTTACTTCAAGACTTTTCCTAAGTTTAGCTGTTTAATCACATTTATCAAAGGCAGTCCATGATTTATAGATTCCAGGGATTCATAGCAAACATTGGTAAAAAACTCTCACTGATTGAAATTTTGCTTTAAACACTTTTCAAATTGTTCCTTAACTGTTTGGGCAGAGGTAGTCCCAGGAGTAATAGAATGCATATATGCGCATATAATATATTATTTCAAACTTAAGATTCCTATCAAATTTGCATTTTTAAACCTTCAAGTGAAGTTTTAGTTGAGAGAAGATTTGCGTATGAGTTTACTTCATATTGCTATTATCTCTACAGTTATAGCCAAAACTAAATTATCCACAGATTTCCTTAGGGACATTACAGTCTTCTCTATGGCTGTAATCTGTTTACTACTGCTGCCACGGTTGTTGGTAGTATCTAGTTGTATTTGCAATTGCTTAACCTTTTCTGTGTTTTCTAAAAGATGTGTAGGTGAGGTCAGCCAACAGTGTTGCAATTGATGAAGTCCTAGAGCTAAACGCAATTAAGCAGAGTTAAATTGAAGATGAAATAGCAGATAAAAATCAGTGCTCTGGATATGCAGCTTCTGGTTTCCTAATGAAGGTGCAGCTTTTCTGTGTTTCAGTATGCAGTAGAAACCATTAGCTTTTCATCACACTCTTTACAACATTACAATGTATATCACTTTGCTTATAGAACCTTCAGGATTGCAGATGGTGGACTGGAAAATACTGCTTGGAAACAAAACTTATTTTAGTATTTCAGTATTTTTATTAAATTGAAATTCAATACTTTGTCTTCCTCATGTTTGTTTGTTCTGTATTTTCAGATCACAACAACTAAAATATTTGAACAAAACCAGTAAATTTGTATGGCCATACACTGTAACTCCCATCTTGTTAAGATGCTTGGGATATTTCCTGCTGCAAAGGTGTCTCCTAATTATGAACAAAGTATTACACCTCTGTCTCAACTAGAAATGCTTTGGGCTGTGATTAAAATCTTAATATGGTGTTTCATGTTGGTGATGTAGTTGAGATATTTGTATGAAATCATCTCTTCCCAAGTCAAACACAGTAGTTTTCTAGCTTTAAATTTTAGCTTCATGTCTGTAACCTCTCTCTCTAGCAATTTTTCTTAGTATGCTACATGCAGGATGTCATAACCCTCAAGCACTAAGCTTTACAACATTTTCTTCAATAATACAGCTTTTAAGTGAAAAAGTGGAGTTAACTTTGTTAAAATGAAGAACAGAAAAATGTATCTTTGCCCCTCTACTCTTTATTAGCTCTACCATAGTGAACAGAAAAAGTATCTTGAGAAGGAAAAACAGGAGGTGTGGAAATTCAGAAAGCAATCAATTTACTACCTAGATATTTAAAGCCCGTTTTTCTACTTAAATGTGAAAGCAATATAAAGTTTTCTAGCAGATGTCTAGATAAATACAATATACCTGAATGAGACTGAATTATCATGGGTTTAGATATTTGGAATTTCTTTTACAATCTTTATCTATTGCATGAAAATTCAAATGTGAATGTTAATCCCACATATTAACTTATCATACAGTTTCATTAACATAATAGTATGTAAGTTCACATCATAATGTGTGAGATATAGAAGTGTAGAGCAAAACTCATACCAACAACTTCATACGTATTTAGAGCAACCTGCATTCTTAATAATTTAGTGCTGTATTAAGTGAGTTTGTGCCCCCTTCAAGACCTCAACCTAACATTTACATACAGAATTTACACAAACAAGTTCTGGCCCTGCTGGAAAAGAGGACCTAGACACACAGCGTGAGTAGGAGTCAGGTAGCAAAGTTTGACCTCTACTCACTACTCTACTCATTAGGCTGTAAACACCATTTGGTGTCTGTGCTAGACTGGTTATATAAAGAGTGCTACTTCATAATGAGTCTCTGTTGTGCTGTACCATAATCTCATTTTCTGAGCTCAATTGCCATGGAAAAATCACGAATGCTTGTCTCATCAAAACTACTTGTAAGAAAAGCAATTCATTCAGAGACGTTGTGATGTATTATTTTATGGTTTGTTTTTCTTAAATGATCTAGCATAGATTTTCTAATATAAAAATTTATCTGATATATACTTGAAATTCAAAGCAAGTATGTAGCATGCAAGAGACTGCCAAGCCTATACATTATATTTGAAATTGTAATTTATCTCATAAAGTTCAACTTTTAAATCAGAAAATGAGAAGTAAACAAAATGATTATAGATTATTTGATCATTCGTAACTTACTGGTTAGAATCTTTACTTAAGCATACATGCAATCTTACTGACATTTATACAGTTCTCAGTTAATTCATTTTATGTTTCCCTTAGAATCTACCCCTAAACATGATAAATACACAAATTAGTTCTCAGGATTGAGGTCTAAAAATAAGGATATCACAGAACTGATGTTTAACACAGAACTGACTGCAGCTAATATATGACAAGAAAAAAAATCATTGAAAGGGTATCAATAAGGAGAAAAATGGGTCAAATAATCCAGAGTCATGATTCAGTAAGCAAAGTCTAAACAAATCGCTCAGGACAAGAAATGTGCCAAGACAGGTGGAGAATACTGTGAAAAACATGAACTTATTGCAGTCCATAGGAGAATGGGCACCTTAGAAGGTCAGAGAAAGAACAAATGCAAGAGAGATTCAGCAGCTTCAGTGAGTTCATTTTGGAAAAAAAGTCAATCCGGGGAAAAATCTGACCTTGCCCTGACAGCCAGCCCACTTAGAGAAATAGGACCAGCCCAGCTGATAGGTCCAGTTCTCGCATTCCCAGTCTTCTTCCGACTGTTGCATCGCCCTAGATGTCCACACGTGACCACCACACAGTTTACCAGAGTCTGTGCACCCATACCAAATACAGCTGGGGATGTCAATCGTAGCGTCTATATGCACTACTCTTGTCATTGGTATTGAAACACATCTTAAAATGCACAAATGTTAATTATAGACCTGCCTTATATTAGACTGATAAGATCATGAAGAAGACAAAAAAGGCAGAGTCAGTGAAGAGGGATCAATTTAATGCTGACTCTTATATGGTTGAAATATTTCTCATGTGGAATAGGGAAACAGTTTTGCCTGCTTATTTGCGGAGCTAGCTGCATCAGAAAAGACACTGAACCAAGGGCAGTGCAGACAATGGATGTGGCAAGCACTACTTTGGAGAAGCTGTCAGTCTTGGGAGGAAACAAAGGAATTATGAGACTTCTCAGTATAACAAGAATATGTAAAAAAATCTGAGATATTGTTCCTCATTTCCTTGAAGACTTCATTGGACAGTTGTCAGAAGCTGTCTTCTCTTTGTCATCTAAATTAAGTATGTAATTGATCTTTAAAAAAAAGAAAAGTCTGACAGGCAAATCTTTCTATTTTTTCCCTTAATATGTCTAATCTTTTCAAGTTCAAAGCATTCCAGTGGAAATCAAACATAATTCCTATTTTTGAATTCTGCTCATTAAGCACACAGTGTTTAAGACATGGGCTTGAAGTGTATAACAATAAAATTTTAGCTATCGGGAGCAGCTGTAAAATCCACTTTTTAATGGAAGATCTGGCATATACTCTATAAAATAGGACTATTTTGTATATTCAACTTTGTAAAAATTATATTGTCTATGTAATTTTTTATTCTTGATGATGTGTAACACAGTCAAGCTACATTTAACAACTGAAGTAAAATGGAGCAAATAGAAATGAAGCAAAAAGTAAAATTCAAGCAAAAATCACATTCAGCTTACAATAAATATAACAGTTTCAGCTACAATAAAAGTAAAATATTTAAGGTTATGTAATTATATTCTATTGCTCTATAAAGATATGAACTTCTTGTACAGTATCAAAAGTTTACTTTTCACATTACTTCCTATAGAAATGGTTCATTTATTACTCTCCTAGCCCCAGAGCTGGAAAACAATGAGTAGCTGGATTTAATGGATGTAAAATGTTGATATGCTCTTTTTAATTAGGAAAAGAGGGAAGCCAGATTCCCTTTAAAATTGTCTTGCCCAGCTCATTACTAAACTGAGCCAACATAACCTGTGTAAGATATTTTAAGATGAAAACTATCCCTGCACTGTTTAACCTCTCTGTAACGCTTAACACTATACACTCTTCATGAAAATTTATACTGAATGAGTTTGACAAGAAAGCTTAAGGAATTGACTATCCATTTAAACATGAGCACTGACATATCAAGAGGACCAAGTTCTGCGAGCGTTGTGTACGTGCCTGAGGAAGCTGGTCTCTGCCCTTCAACAGCAGGCACTGCCTTACACGCTGCTGCTGTGGGAAAGCACAGTGCTTCCATCAGTTACTGCCCCTAACGAGAGGCTACCGCCCTGCCTCCAGTTTCTGCACCAGCTAAGATATGATAAAATTGCCGTGGAGTACTCATAATTAATTTCAAAACAAATTAAATCGTCTTACATTACTTTGCATGTAAGGGCAGTAACTCCCTGCTGACAGATGGTAAGGAAGAGCAAACCCATGGTATCTTCCTGGAGTGCTCCTGCCCAGTCAGCGCGAATACATCTGTTTATAACCTCTGCTTTAATTTTAAAGGTAGTTAAAGGCTCAAGATGTCTCATTTATTTACACTCTGAGGTCAAATTTTTGTGAAAAGTTTTGGAACCAAGGCTTCACAGCCCTACAAATGATAAAGAAAAACTCCACACTTGGACAAACCTATAAGAAATATCAGATATTTCATTTAGGTTTTTTTGCTGGACAGCATGTTAATTTATATCACATAAAGGAAGAATTAAAAGTATTATAGTTTTTCTTTCCTTCAAAATAGTTTCACTTTTAGTATGAAAAGTTGAGAACAAAAAGACGGGAAAAGTTTATGATATCTGTGCTTTTCATAAACCAAAATAATATCTTTTTGTTACTTGGTAGATAGGTTAACTGTCAACTATACATATGGTTTTCATAGCTTACTCACAGCTTCATTTACTACATAAGAATAAACATACATTATTTATTTATGGTGTTCCATGTCTCTCTCTGCTTCATCTGACAGATATTTCCTACTTGCTTGTGTGTCTCATACTTATCTACATTCTGCAGAAGAAAGAATTAACCCAAGTGATTTTACCAGAACAGCAACTCTTTGCTTTATTTTATCTTAGCAGAATTTAATTCAGATAGATTCATTTATTCTGTCTCTAAGTTGAACAAAAGTAAAGGAATCATGGCCTTAATTTGTTTGCTTTTACAATGAAACCTCAGGGCTGTTAGCTCTTTTCTGTGTTGAAATTCTGCATGGTTAAACAACAATTAAAAGGGAGATTAAAAACTAAGACAACAAAGAAGTATGTTTATAGAAACTGGCCCCCTAGATTTCCACTGTGAAGTATGGAAAGACTGCAGAAACTAAAGCTAACAACAATGTATGTCACAAGCTGGTACTTTTAACATAGAAGTCAAATACTCTCACAAGAAAGCACAATGTGGAAGTGGAGATGCATAGTCCTTGGAGTTAGCTCACCGCATAGCTAATTTACATGGATAGGCTCATATGGATCTTCTCAAGGAGTCAAATCTATGCTCCAGGGAATCCAGCTTTGTCCTCAGCAGGACAAAGTTCAGTGAACTGCCATAATCTGTATAAGAAAATAAGCTTGGCTGAGAAATAACTTGGAAGGCTTCCTTTGTGGGAAGCACTGAGATGAAAGACTACTGTATTTTCACAGAAGCATTTTAAATCCTTCAGAAGAATGGGCACAGCAAGAGGGTAAGAAGACAGACACTATTAACTGGCAAGTCAGCCATACAGTAGAAGAATAATGTCAAAGATTAGTACAAATATAGAAGTCACAACTACCAAATTTCAACTCATCATGATGGCAAGATTACTGATTATTTTTTTGAGAAAGAATGTTGCAGACTTCAGTCCAACTCCTCCTCCTTACTCCAAGGCAACAGAGATCTCCTACCACTGTGCAATGGACACATTGGCTGAGTACAACAGGATAAGCCTTACACAAGAGAGAAGCAAATATGGTTCAGAGTATTGCTGCTTAATGTCCCTTTGTTACTCAGGAGGACAGACACTGAAGAGGAATCGTGTTGTGCAGCATGACTGAATGCTGCTTCTGGTGTTGCAAAATCCAAAGTAGACATTTGATTTTGCTCTCTCTCAGAGCTTTGGAGCAGCTCCTCTATCTGCTTGATTGGGAGATAAGAATGTGCGTGTACGTGCATGCACACGTGAGATCCCTTTCATCACAGGGTGAACTCTGCTAAGATGTGATCTAACCTGAATTATGATGTTAAAATCTGCAGCCTCCCTACCCTTCATTATCTGTCTTTTTTAGAATTTGAGACTTTTTAAAATCTTTTGATTCAGTAGTCTTTGTGCCGTGCATTTTTTCCATTTGCTTTTCAGATTTCTGATGTACAGTAATTGCCTGTTTTGTCTCCTAAAAACTTAAATTTAGAAATTTTAATGAATACCTAAAACATTATTAGAGTACAGACATGCCTGTGCCTGCTTCAGTCTTCCCATTTTCTGAGTTGCAATCCAGCAAGAGCAGGATCAAGGTCTTCAAAGAACATGACTGATTAAATTGCAAACTACTTTTTATAGTCTTCTCCTTTTTTAATCTAATAAAACCTTTAAATCCTGTACTAGACACAAGGATTACGCGAAGAGAGAAAAAAAGATCAAAAAGAAAAGGGCTGGATAAAATATGTTTTTGAGCAATTTTACATGTTTTAATTCAGAGACAAAAGGGAGAGGTTTTTTCCTCAGTAGCACCTTGTGCGCTGGGCAAGTGTTCAGTACCCAGGCAGCAATGCCCACTTGCTGCTTGGGAAGCCAAGATACTTCTGCTGTCCTGGAACACAAAAATTTGATTTCTCACTTCACTGAGGAAGAGAAAGGTGAGGCTGAACTGTTGGCCTAGCTTGTCACCTCCATAACGAGGGAAGCACATAAAAAGGTGGAAGGAAATCCAGCAGCTGGTGGAAAGCCATTAGCCTGCAATTTTCATGAGGCTGACAGAAGGCCAAGAAACTACAAAATGGCAGAAACTGGGAATAGCTGAAAACAGGTTGTACACTGTTGAGAATTTTATTTTCCATGATGACGCTACACCAATACAATCTGAAAAAAAAATACTAGCGTGAATAATCTCAAAAGGAAATTATTGATGTGATAGCTTTAGAGGCAACTACTTGCTACAGAGCAATCAACTGTATAAAAATGAAGTTTTAACCAGGTAGATCATAATGCTTGAAGATACCTAGCAGTATGTAGACAACGCTGCTGAAGATTTAGCACTAAGTACTGCCTGGTTTATGGATTTATCAAATGCTCTGTCATTGCAAATTTGAAAATGATGAGATAAACCAGTTGAGCATCAAGGGAAAAACAGATAAAATGAAAACCAATAAAACCTGTAGCAAGGCTGTTTAACAAAGGAGGCTAGTACCAATATTCTACATCGATGGCAGAAAGAAAATTATGTAAACAAGAAGAGAACACTATCTATGTGTTCAGTCTTCACGGAAGCTCTTTTAGAGAATTAACAATTAATAGGAAAGTAGTAGTTCAAAGGATAAAGAAAGAATGCTGTAAGTTTAAATGCCAAAATGGTAGAGAAAACAGGCAATTCATTTGTGTGTAGATATGAAATGTGAGTGACAAGAATGAATGAAAAGAAAAATGACTGAGGACAGCTGGAGAAGGGAATAGATGTAACAGCTCACCAAGATTCATTAAAACTTGACCGGTTTGTTTTACATCTCAAGGACAGCAAGTTTTCTATAAAATATGTGGATGAATTTAAACTTTAATTAAACTAGTACTGCTGTAGCTCCTTATGCCTATTAACATATTTTCTAAAGTGAACAAAATAAACCAAAAGTATTATTTTGAATTTCTAAATGGCCTAGAACAGAAGAGAAAATGACAAGCTGACACCAAACTTTAGCAAGAGCACCACTGACCATTTTAGCATAAAGACTCAGCAGTTACCCGTGGCTGCTGGATGGGAGGTGTACCCTGTAATGCATCTCATGCTTACATTAATAATTGCCAAGGAAGGCATCTCTCCCCATAAAGGCAAGTCATGCTGTGGAAAAGAGAAAAGGAGGACCTTTTCCTTCATAGTAGTGCCATAAATTGGCTCTGCAGTGCCAGAGCCTCCACTTTTCAGAATTTGTTCACCATAGATTTCCGTCTCCTCTACTCCTTGATAGAGATTTCCAGCTTCCTTGTGTCTGGCTCATTATTCATGGCCAAATACAATCATCAGAAAAATAACAAACTTAATGCAACAGTAAACCAACTTAAACCAGGTATAAGTGTCCCACTGTATTGCACTACAGACTTGGTCTTCAAGCTCAAATGCTTCTTCTGAAGCTGCTGTAGTAGTTCATATTGTTGTGAAAGTTGCAACTGAAATGGCACTGCAAGTGCTACTGGCAGCCAGATGGCTTCAGTGACACTAGCTGAGTTTGCAAAGAGTACTGAGAATACAGGGAGGAACCATGTGAATATGTCTATTATAAGGAGGAACCATGTGAATATGCCTATTAAACTACACTCGTGTTTCAGTTACTTGCACTATAGTCTTTATTGCAGGCATCGCATCACCCGTTTCCTCTAGAAGCTACGTATACATAGTTCAAGGTACATATTGCAGATAATACAGAACTAAAAGGGAAGGAACAGGAAAAATGTATTAAAGCTTCCTTCTCATTTGGTGTGTGATGGTTCTGTTTAGAGCACTAAACTAGAAGCAGGTGTTTCCAAATTGTGGATATTAAAATTTTTCCTCTCATTTGTTATGCATGCACAACTCTCATCTCTCAAAGAAAACTAGTTTAATTTTGGAAATAATCTCTAAAGGAAAAGTCCATAGGGACTAATTTGTCCCTTGTCATTCCTCAGCAACAAACTTTACCAACTACTCTCCCTAAAGGAGAGTATTTTATTGTATAAAATATGTGCATTGCTAGGTGAAAAAAACACATTCACAACTGCAACTCAGAATAGTTTTTTTTGTTTTTCAAAACCTGCCATACACACTCTTCAGTGGACAATGACAAAAATTCAAATATAATCCAGATACGACAAAACCTTACTCAGTTTGCTGGGGATTCACAGTATCATAAAACCACACTGCTTACAAATCTGTGCATCCTACTGCATTTTTAAATAACTAGCATACTTCTGTGAAATTTATTGCACACTTCAATCCTTTTTGTTCTTCCCATTTAGATACCCTAGGGGCAGTTCATGATAATCTAAGGAAACTACCAACTATTCTCGTAAACAACAAATGTAAATAGCTAGAACGAATTACTATTTATACTCACTTGATATAATACGGCACTTTGTTTGGTGAGATTGCCCTCTCCCAGGGGCCTTGGACAGAAGCTGTTAACGACAAACAAACAAATAAATAAGTAACTGCATACGTACAGTCATACATACAACCATACCTAGAAGAGAAACATGGAGGTCAAGTTCAAAGCAAACAGGAAAGACAACGTTAATCTCTAGAATTACAATTGTACACTTGGCCACGCTGATACAGGTCTGTTTGCTCAGTTGCCCATGAAGGCAGGAAGGATTAACCTTCTGTTCTGAAATTTCTGTCCTAATCTGAGAGAAACTGAACTCATTCAGCTGCAAAGATAAATACAGAAAACCCCTCCTTGACTACTAAGCTTACAGAACAGATATGAAGCAGAGCAAGCAACCTATCTTTCTTGCCTGTTCTTTTGCAGGGTTCTGCCTGCTAATGTGCTTGACTGGGTTTTCTTCAATTTCTTTCCTTGTGTGATCAGTGCTTTCCATCCTCCCAGGAACAGAACTATGCACATTTTTTACATTTTATGGTGAGTGAAGTTACACTGGGATACCATCTGAATATTTTCTTTATACTCTTGTTGGCTTGTTCTAAATGGAGAACAATTTTATTTTTATTTCTCCACATTACTAATTATATTTTATTGGCTTCCAATAAGAGCAAGTAATGGAGAAAAAAAATAGTGTGATCATGAGAAACAGAGAGGAAATGACAGTATTCACTCTTGGTTATCACAGTGTTAAGTGTCAACATCATAATGTAATTAAAATATTTCGTAACAAAGTATTATATAAAACACATTGTAGGCAAAACAATTGTACATTTTATTAGAGATTTTATTAAAGGCAGATGTCTTATTGTTAATAAGGCCATAATAAGACAGCTAATTTTTTTATTAAGAGCTTGTTAGTTGTCAAAACCAGTAGGATCAAGAATTTCCTTTTTTAATTTAGTGATTTCTTTATATGAAAAGTGATCTAGTTGAGAGGAAAAAAAAAAGCCTGTTTGCTTCACCCAGCATAACCCTTCTTCTTAGTGACCCCTGCTGTTCACAAAGGAAAATATTTGTTACTGAGACTCAACTAGTAATTAGCTGCTTGATCATTTGGCTTTGAGTATTTTCTGTCCCTCTCTCATTCAAAACAGATACTTTAAAAACGCCACTCCCAAGCTGCAGGTGCCTTAACAGTCAACAAAACGCAGTCCATACAAACAAAAATGACCAATGTACACATTCCATATATTTTGTACCAGAACTGTTAACCGGATTCAGAGAAGTCTGTCAGCAGAATGAAACAGACTGTCCCTTTCTCGCCCATGCACTGGAGTGCGGACAAGAAGAGCTGAAGACAAGAGATGAAATGTGCTTATACAAATGGCTGTGTAGGGCACTCTTGCTGTTCTGAGAGAGTTGCCTGCAGGAGAAGGGCTGGAAGAAGGCTGGGGACCGCACAGAGGGGAGAGAAATCAGATGGCAGCAGTGGAGGAAGCTGGAGCCATTCTAGGTCGTCTGAAAAGGAGAAGGAAAAGCAGTCGGGAAGAGGGCGCAGGTGGAGGAGTGGGGCAATGGATTCCACACACATTTGAGACTACACCGAGAAGCTCGGGAAAGGAAGGAATATGTTTGGGAGACATATGTATGTGATAATCCTGTTTGAGATTGCTGGTGACCAAGGACTTACGACAAGCCTGCCACAGCATCTCTGTAAGTTCTGCTGTTGTCTTCAATCCCCAAGTAACCATCTGTAGCTGAGTGTATTGCTTTTCTTATTACTCACACAGTTTTGCATACTTTAAAAAAGAAAGGTGAAATTAAATGTCAGAGGCATGAACCATGAAAGCAGGTAACTCTCAAGCGTGCAAGAGATGCAGCATTTGAATTACAGTGTTAGATCTCACAGAAAAATAGCACGCTGCACTGCCATTGAAGTCTGTATCATGACCCACGCATGCAAAAGCACAGAACTGTGCATTTTCAAATACAAATACTCAAACATATACATAATTTATATATACGATTGAATACTCCTTGGGACAGGGACTGGCATTTTGTTCAGTGTTCGTTGGCTGCGTAGCTAAAGAGCTGTGAAGGCCAAGGTTGCCTTTCATTAAGCTGTTCTTTTTGGTAGCATGAGCTGCAGCTCTAAGATGCACACAGCTTCTCAGTTTCCGAGTACTGCTATAGCCTCAAACGATGTAAAGATACGATCTGTTACAGAATTCATAGGAATGCAAAAAGTATCAAAAATAGAATATTGTGTAATCTTTTGATGTTAACTACTTTAAAAGAAGGGAACATGTCCTACTTTTAACCCTATTTTTAGGTTCATACAAAAGTCACTGATCCAATATTCCCCATCATCTAGAAGCAGGTAGGAAACCAAAGTCAAGGAATTATATATAGATTACAATTTCATTTTACACTATCACTTGCTTGGTAATTTCTTTGTATGTTTTTATTCAGAAGTACTAACCTGTATGTTAATATGTGGTCCATGAAGTAGCTCTAAAAGGCCTACCTGATGACAATGATAAGGTTTCTTTTACCTGTGGGAACTGGTATTATTTGAAGACTAATTTGAATAAGATTGCACTAAGTTATAATTTTGAAAATAAAATACCCTTCAGCGTTAACAAAAAATCGACCTTCTTACATACTCCTCTCCCAAACAATCATTAATATTCCCAACAGGAATACCACCAAGCTACAGTTCCTCCACTTTAAAATGTGATTTTAATTAAATAAAGGGCAGGCTAGATCGCTGCATATTTTTTGGAAGGTGTATTTCTTCTGTTGCTTCTGAATTAATCTGGGTAAGAGCTTTGCAGTCGTAACTTATTATCACAGAATCTTACATACGATAGCGTTCTTCATACATTAGGAGAGGAACAAATACTTTGCTTTCATAAGAACTAAGTGCTTTAGGAATAACAAACAATTCTGTGATGTTCTGCATAATTGGATTTAGTGTTCCTTCAAGAGATTGCTGTGAAGCTGTCTGTAATACACTTTTGCTTTCCTGGATGATTCCAGCCTTGCATAAATTTGAGTTAACAAAATATGAGGTACTTTTTACAGCTATGCTAGAGAATAATCATTTCATTTTTGGCAGAAGCCCAGAAGCTGAGAATGGCTGTTTCTTATTTCTGGTTACCCGTACAGGTTTACTATTCATTACAAAGCTAATGCAGGTAATGGACATATATATTTAATTCCTGATTAAGACCACTTTAGTACCCATCTAAAAGCTCTTGCTGGCAAAGGCTTTTTATATATGACACTGTAGCATCCATGTGTGTTACAGCACTCAAGAAGCAGACATCTTCTTGTTTGCCAAGTGTAATTCAAAAGTGTTTTATTGTTCTAGCTTGGACAGTCTAAGAACCCATTATCATACACGCAGCCATGATGCAATGCTGTTGACTGAAACTAAATACTACAACAAAATATAGGGCATTTTAAGAGTGAATTTAATTTCCCTATATTTTATTTGCATTGATTTACATTTTAATGGTTACCCAATTTGGGAGTTTTATTTCTTTCTTTTGGTGTGCTAACATCTGACTCTTGTTTTACCTATTCAACTTAAGTGAACGCTGTTCTTGATGGTAAGATTACATCCTTATTTGCTTGCAGAATGTATAATGAAATGGTAGCATGCTGGCTCTCTGAACTTCTGCAGTGTTTTAATCTATGCAGGGATCTGAATGAAATTTTAAATAGCATGATAGTATAATTTTATCTGTGTTGATATTACAAAAAATAATCTAATAAATATTTCACTTTAGAACTGCAAACATGAAATGTAATGAAAAATATATGTATTTTACTTATAGTAAACTATTTATCCTCCAGCTATTCTAAAAGTAAATTTAGTGTGTCCACATTTAAAAGCTAATCTCTGTGGTCCTTATCCACACAGTCACCACATACTTCTAGTCACTATAAAAGAAAGTCTTCTGAATCTAATTGTTACTAGGTGTTAAAGTACTGGGAAACAGTTTTAGGACAGAAATCACAAAGTAAGCCTAGTATGCATACGCCATATATTGTTACATGTATCTTCTCTATTTTTTTCTTAGAAAATTATTATATTTCTGATATATGCATTTCAGCATCTTGATAGTTAAAGCTGAGCTCATTTATATGTTCACAATCAAGATCTTCACTACCTGCTTGATGGCCATAGTAGCTATAATGCAGCAAGTTGCTTAATTATGAACATATTTTTATAATGGAAATAATACACTGATACAGCCTAGGAACTCTACCTGCCTAACTGTTCTACCTGGGATTATCATCATTAGTATCTTTATGCAAACACAGAACTAGGCAATTTGTTTATTTATTCACATGAAGTTTGTTTTCATACCAATTATTTTTCACTGCAACAAGGTATGGAGTTGGTGACTTCTGATAAAGGCGGGCAGGGAGGACAAAATGATGTGACAAATTTTGTGCCTGGAAAGACCCTGATTCCTGAAGAGTCAGAAGTTCACATCTGTGTAAGGTACCTTAACCTTTCAGAGAAGATGCATTGAGCACTATTCCAATTATTTTCAAATGAGACCATTATAAATGAGAAACTATTGGTCTCCACAGACTATAAAGAGCTTATGCTTCTCCTTTTGAGAGAATACGCTAAAGCGATGTTTTCCCTCCATAATCAGTTCATGGTATATGCTGGCAGGAAGCCATCTCCCATACATATGTCTGTGTGACAGGGGCACAATAGAAGTGTTGGCATAATCTATGAGTTCTTTGAGATCCTTCACAACAGATGTCACTATACATCTGTAAAATATTATTCCCCCCAATTATAGAGAATTGATTACTAAGTTACGTGCATTTACTATTGTACTAGGTGAGACTGAAGAGCAATCAGATCGTGTTGTGTAGCACTGCGGTCTAACGTTGCATCACGTAGTTAAGAAACTGATGTCAGAACGCATTTACTACAAAATTTAGAAGTTATGAGGCAGAAACAACAATCACAATCTGTTTTTCATGAGGACTACACAGCATTGGGTCTACTCTGCTCCAAGCCCTAGCCTGCGATGCTGTACACCTTGATGGATTTGTGGGCATTTTGGAGACAGGGAGCTCCTTTTCAGCTCGGATTCTGCTGTTCTTAAAACCAAGTGAGCACTCACTGCTTCCCTTCAATGCTAGCAGCACCGTCTGTCACTGTAGCTTATGTGCAGACACCTACTGAATATACCATTTTCAGAACACTTTTAATCAATTTGAAGAAGGAATTGTTAGTCATGAACAAGTTCAGGAAGTGATTAGGGCCAATTACAACGATGGTCATTTTACAAGAGTTATACAAGAGGCCTTTCCATCCTACATTTGCTGCCAGAGTCTTTACAGCCAACTTAAGATTTCTCACCCGCATCTTAGCGTAAACATTATATGATACAACCCAAATAATGCACACTTTAAATCACGAACAGTGTTTCCAGAAGTTTCCAAATGTCACTTGTAATGCGAAATATAAAATCCAGCCAATGCTAATTTTCTTAAATGTCACGCTACTGTAAAATGGCAAAAATACAAGCATCCACTTCTTTAATAAAGAAATACTGCATGAAATACAGCAAAGTGAGATAGTCTGCATTGATCTACATATCCCAAGTTACAGATACTTCATATTGCTAACTTATGTTGCACTCTTTAGCTCTTAAAAATAAAATCTCTAAAATTGGCTCATCAAATGAGGTCATAAAATGATCTAGACACATTGGTGCTGATTTTTGTGCAAATGGAATTAGATAAACAGAAAAAAAAGAACTTTGCTAAATATTCTATTCAAAGCATTCAATGTGATTTCTAAAAATATTAAATCATGTATCCAAATACATGTATGAATGGACACGGTCTTCAGTGTCTGCCTATCAAAAGTGATATCTGGCAGACAATATAATGTATGGAGTGAGAAGTCAGAGAGAGTGATACAGCTGTTATCACTGGAAAATAATCTATCAGGTGGATGGGTAAAGTGTCTTAAGAGTCCTAGAGGCCTGTCATTTTTAGAGTTAGATGTCTTAATTAGCAGGACTTGCCCTTTTAAAGACATCTGCCCATGCAAGAAAGAACTTCACTAATCTTCACTTTGCATAATAACCTAAGCACTCATTCAGAAGGTGGGAGATGTGAGTATTTGACTTCTCTCCCAGCTTTAAGGAATTCAGAACCACATCACCAGTTCCTCAGGAGAGTGGCCTAAATAACTAAAGGAAAACACAAAGGCACGGAAAGAAGAAAAAAGCCCAACAGACTTGAACTTTAACAGCTCTGAGCTTATCCTGAGAAGGAGACTCCTAGTTTGCATAGCCCACTATGGGGATAATATTTTTTATTTTTAAGCAACAATTGTTTGACACAAAATGCAGTAGATGTACCCTGATTGCTAGCAATACAAACTGTTGGCTTCAGCATTTGCTACCTTTCTGTTTCTGGATGAAAGTTACTATGGCCGCCTCATTTAATGTGTAAGTCAGATCTGTTCCAGCATGGAAGTCCAAACCTTGAAGGTATAGTCAGGTATCTCCAGTTAAAATATAGTTCCCAACACATATTTAGGTATGCAGATTTAAAAGTCTGGTACCGATGTATCCAGGTAGCAGAAGCTCATAGCATGGGAAATACAAATCACAAAGTGTTAGCTAAATGTAAAGCAGCCTTCTACATCTGCAAGCCTAAATGTTCTTTCTGTTCCTTGTATTTCCAAGTTGTTTGCCTTGACTAAAAGTCTCTGTTCTCTGAGCCTGGGAATCCCAAGCAGCACCTGGGATCTCCCTCTGCCCTCATAGGTAACTGCCTATGAGCAGGTAACTGCTGTAGGTATCTGAGCACTACTTCAAGCAGTCACTTCATTGGCATGCTATACAAACTAACAGATGGCTCATACTGGAGCTGGAGAGTAAATTACAAGGTTTGCTTATGCTTTTAACAGATGTAATGCCTTCTATTGTTCAGCAGTCACAAGTAATGCAAGTGAATGAGCTACCACATTAAAAATAGGATTGATGGGAGGCTGGCTAGCACAGCAAATGTTATTAAAAACAATCTCACATCAATCCTACCTCTCATTTATTGCATCTCAAAAAAAAAAAAGGTAATGAATGTTGTGACAAATACAGGAGAGTCCTCCAACAAGAGACAATGAATCCTATTCTTCGTAAGAGGCAGCACCACAGAGAAAAATAAAGGAAAAGTGAAAAAAAAGTAAAATTATTCCAAAGGAGTCACTGAAAACTCTAGAGCAGGCATTATGTTTGAAATTTGAAAGCACTCTTTTTCACACTTCAGTTATTGTATATAGTTTCCAAATTAAGCACCATCATCCATGAAAAGATCACAGATATTTTAAATTACTTTGCTAAATATTTACTAGTTTTTCTTTAATGGAAAGGAGATTTTTGTTGCTATCTTTTCACACCTTGATTTAGATCATTCTAATTAAGCCACAAAACCTTAAAAACCAACAAACTCACTCCGTGGATTCATGATACAATGTCTTATGCATGTAGTCCATTTATCAGCTATTTCTTAACATCTATTGCCGTGAATTCTGGGAGCCTCTGTTCTTCGCAAGGAATAAACTGAGGAGGAGCTGGGACTCTCTAGAGACTGGCAGAGTGAAATGAGCTTGGGAAAGCAGGAAGGACAGACCAGAAGATCAAAGGCTGAGGTGGGAGAGCCCACAAGAAGTGTAGGAGGCCCGGAGAAAGGCAAGTTCATGTGCTAGCAGAAAAGCAAGGGCCAATTTTGGTGGGAGTCCTTCAGGCTGGAGGGCAGCCCAAAGCCTTGGTATAGACACACAAGTGCATATTAGCTCCTTTGTCTTTATTTTTTTTTAACTCACAACCAGGAGATGCCTGAATTATCCTGTGCCACAGTATAGATAAACATTGTCACCTGGTCATTTAGAAGAATAAATGGAAAGAGTTGGACTGCATGAAAGGACAACAGAGAAAAATTGTCCCTAAATTAAAAATGCTATGAAAGAGGACACTTTTTTTCCTTTTTCACTCCTTATCTCTCTAGCTCACACCTTCCTTCCCATCTCTCTCAGAAATAGCTCTAAGAATAGCTCTTAGAACAGGCAGCAAGTGCTTAGAAACAGAGACTACCACTTGATTCCTTGCCTGCACAGGGCATGACAAATATGAGGTCCCTGCATCACTCCCCCATTACTTCTGTGCTAGCTTTCCAACAGCCCCATGCAGCTTCAGTTCTAACCAAGCAGAAACAGACAGATGCTGCTGTAATTTCTATATATAAAATAATAACAAACACATTAAAAATACTATCACAAAATAACAGCTCATATTTATTTCTTCCAGATAGCAGAGAAATGTAATTCAGCCACTGATTTTATATGAACCTGACTACAGCACCACCCATCTACCTACTTAAAGGTAGACAGATCCCTACGAAAAGGACAGTTTTTCATATAAGTACATAAACACATTGCTCACACCCTAAGGTGAGCAAGTGTGCATGGTAGAGGGAAAGATAATGCTGATTTTGAGAGGATGAACTGATTATTACTGGCCAAAAAATTGGGTAGGAAATAGCCAATAAATTGCTTATTTTCCTTACTTATTAGAGTTTCCATTGATTATATATGTATCTCAGATCCTTAGATAAAAAAGCTCTTTGAGTGGAGCTCAAAAAATAAAAGCAGAGAGTAGAATAACCATGATTCATCTTTTCACTGTTGTTGACACAGCTGGACTGGTCCAACTTGGACTCTGCCATGCAATGAAAGAACATTTACAAGCCATTAAATTCACCTTCATTTGACCTGTCCAATTCCATCTGGCAGCCCTTACGTTTGACTTGTTGATCCCCAAAAGTACAGATATAGAAACAAGACTAGTGCTAGATGGTAAAGACTCTGGAACTCTTTCTCCTGCAGGGCTACCTCTCCCATAGATGTGCTTACATCAGTGTGGGGATGCAGCAGAGGCAGTACATGAAAAGCACAGTATTTTCCTCAGGTGTAGTAATAGTACATGATACTGAGGAACTTGCTGCTTTGAGAATTTGTTGCTTATGAAAGATGGGATTGATAGATGCACTGGCAGTTTTCAGTGACTGAACACGTATACATGGGAAGGATTCTGTAGATATTTTCAGTGCTTCAAATACCTAAATTTTTCATCCATGTGTAAGTATAAGTATTTGCACACATATTTGAACAAATATCTAAGAAAGAGAGGGAGAACAAACAAATACACATGTCCATTTTTTCTCGGTGATTTGGCTGTTTCCAAAGTCAATACATTTTCATGTGTCTCCTTTTCTTAAAGTGATCCTCAAGTGGTGAGAAGTGTCCAGAATGATTTCCACTCTTTGCTGGCTCTGATCAGTACACAGAAGAAGAATGTAGTCTCAGCACCTCACTAATGGTGGGTGGGCTAAGAGAGGTGACTAGCATAACACTGAGCAACTTTAAGATTGATCTGGTTTGTCGGTAATTAAGCAGAATGGGTCTAGGACACGACAGCCACATGAGTTGCCTGGATGCACTCAGCACTGACACAGAACAGTGATGTGCTGCTCAGTGTGATAACGTAGTGCGTATTACTCTAGTTTCTTCCAGATTGAAATATGGGCTTGCTTAATTTACCTTCCAAATTTCTTCTTTCACCAGGAATACACTGTGTGTCACAGGGAAAACAGACATCTGCTTACATATTGCTTTCATGTTATATACCTGTAACTCTTGCACCTTCAATCTTGGGAAGTCTGATTTGAAGTTATATATATTGAACTGACAAATTATTTCCAGTGATTAAGAGCTAATTAAGAGATTTTGGAAAAGTACTAGAAATTACAAAAAATAGGGATTATTTCTTTACAGGTTCATATTTGATAGAATAAGATGCAGAGTTGAATCATCATGAGCCTGCATTGTGCTTATATGGCACAACATCAACTCTGATTTTGAATTTGCACTTCATCCCACTGAGAATTTTCAGTTTCCCATTGAGATTTTCAGTGGAAAAATGGCTAACCGATTAAAATTACAATGCAGTATCGGCTGGAGAAAAGTTTGTCCTCTACCCCACTGTGAATGTAGCTGTGCAATAATAGTAGCATCTATTTCTGATACCTGGATAGCTTGTCCTTCTGCATGTAGGATACCATTATCCTGTGACTGTGTTCTGTTCTGCTGATATAATCACTTAAATAAAGTTTTACTGTTTACTTTCCTTAATTGAAGTAAAATAGAAAAGACACGGCCTTTAAGAAGCTTCACTTTAGTCACCGCCTTGGAGCTTTGAAGGTGTTTCAAGTTGTCTTTCAGTGTACTTCAAAACATCCTTGATAAAAGAGTGTGTGTGGAGGTGAAGTGGGAATATTACTGGCAATTATATTTTATGCAGAGTTGTAAAAAGTTTACTTAATTGCCATCCTTCTGCCAGCTTTCCCACTATGGTTTTGATCCTCTCGCTGCTCTGCTAAGTGATCAAATCCTGCAAAATATTTTTCTTACAGGATTTATTTTGCCCCTTTTTGGAGCTGAATATTTCTTCGAACAGATAAACCAAATTTTTTTAGTCCTTTCTGGGTTACAATCATCAGAGGCTCTTACAATCCTTTAATATTTTAATACACTAGTCCTAAAAGAGAACCTCTAAACAATGAAGACAAGACTTGCATTGACAGATGGATAGAGAAATGGACAAAACTGGCAGACATTTTCCTTTTGCCCTGGACTCTATGAACTTGTTTAACAGTCTTTCACTCCCAGTAATGGAAAAAAATTGTAAAACATTTTAATACTGTCTAAAATAGAAATCCATAGCAATGATAACAGGCACATGACTACAAAATATCAATTAATTGTGTGTGCAAGTTAAGCAAGAAAAATAAGAAATTACTTACTGGTAAGAAAATGCTGGGAAGTAGGGCCAAAATCCCTGTGAGCTTCATGCAGTTGCCTGATGCGCTCATCAATGGCCACCTGTTAATAGAAAAGAAAAAAATTACTCTTATAAGCAAGTAACATGTAGCAATTCTAGTCAGATTCTTTTTTCATTAGAGAACATTCTGTTTAAAATTAACCAGGCTCTTGAAACAATCATTAACCCCCAGGGCTTAACTAAGATTGAATGTGTTTTATCCAAAAGAAAGGAGTTAAAAAAAAGTTTGAATTTGGTTTTTGCCTTCCCCCCCCCAGCCTAACTAGTGCTGGAACAAGTTGAAAATGAAAAGGCTGATAAATAAAGGTATAACAAATTGGCCTTTCTGTACCTGAAAAGAATACAACAGTTGCTTGCCAATATTGAAGTCAGAAACATTCCTCTGTTAATACTTTTACAGATCTACCTCAAAAGTTACTTTTTGAGATTATAGTATTATAAATCAGCATGCGAAAAGTAATCTCTTTTAATGTGAACATGACAATCATGTTTTAGCTGGGTGCTGAAATGAGAGTAACCAAAGAGCATCAGGTACAAACATTGCTTTGTTCTTTCAAATCAGTCAAATCCTAGCCCCTCAACCCTTTCCTTGGAAGGGCCCTTTGAAGAACATTGTTGCTCCTAATGTTTTGTTGGGTTGGTGCACTGCATGAAAACAGATGTTAGTTGTTAGACTGGTTTTATCTTTACCCTTGGAAATCCCAGTAGAGTTAAATATCCAGGAAGCAGCCAAGAGGAGGTGATTGCTATGAAATTCCATAGCGTATGAATGACATCTACCAGCAGCTTTATAGCCTATATGCTAAAAAGATACCATGATTAAGTTAGGCCTAAGAGTTGGAGTAAAGCAAGGAAAAATGTTTGAAAGTAATGATAGAATATTTTAGAAAAGTATTAAGGAAAAGAACTGTTAGGAAGCAGATTCACGTAACTTAAATATTGTCTGTAAGAAAGTGTTGTATCAAGACTGGCAAAGCAGAAGGTAAGGCGATTGGTCTGTTTTTATTGTCCTAATTGTGAGATACATAACAAGGAAAGAAATAGGTTGCATGAGTAAAAAAGAAAATCACATTTTAAAACTTTAAGGGATTTTTTTTGTGATAGAAAGGAGCAGTTGTCTAATAAGTGGGCACGATTCAGTTAGAAGGGAAAAATGATAGAATTGACTAGCTCTTTGATATTTCTGTGTGTGCTTGCCAAATAACCCCTAGCTCCCCAAATATTGTTTCACTAAACACAATAGAAATTTAACATCAGGATGTGATTTCTTTGCTAACAGTTTCAAAACTGACAGACACTATGAATAAAAAGTCACCCTTCCTTTCTTTCCTCAAGCCATTTTTCAGTTGCTTTTCCAGCAGCTTATTCCATTTCTGTGCCTCATTTAATCCTTTGCCTTCCTATAGACAGATAGGATCAATGTGATTTCCCCACCAGCCTTGACCAGCACTTCCCCACATAAGAAGCATAACTTAATGTGATATTATTTTTAATCAAGAAATGCACTGTCAATGAAAACTAGGAGGATAACCTTAAACATACATAAAAACCATATGCAAATAAAAAAATACTGGAAAAAATATTAATTGAATTATATATACTCTTAGGAATCCTCTTCAAATAAACCCCATAACATACCTATCTTGTCATTACGACGTTACTGGTTAGTAAAGAAAAATAAGGCTCCTCCTTTATATTAGTACTTTCAAATAAGTCAAGTAAGATGACAAAAGTACTTTCTGGCATGTGAAATATCTAAAGAGAATGAGAGTTTTACAAACACACAGCGGGGAGCTGTGTTTCATATAGGAGAATAACAACAGCCAGCTTGTAGTCAGAACAGAGTGTGGGAACCCTTTGGTATGTGAGACCATGGCCAGCTCACAGCCCTTACAACTTCTTTAAGTGTGATAAAACTGAGAATTTCAATAACTTCAAAATATCCAGGAGAGCTTTGAGCTGCACAGAATTATTAAACTGAGATTTTTAGCCATATATGCACATCCAGCAAAATAAAATACCTTACACGCATCAGGGTAAGCTTTCAAACTGAACAGCTTTGGAGACAGGAAATACCTCTGCCAAGAGGTAGATTTTGTCAATACAGGGATGAGTAAAACATTGGCAAATCTGGAGTATTCTCCAGGAAACATCATCTGAGAACACAAAAAGTTATTCATTCCCTTTGGCTGCCAGGAAACACCACTAACTGATGTATTGGCATACTACCTTTTAGGTGCCAAAAGATGAACTCGCTATTGATGCTAGAGCAAGGAAGATTATTGCAGTTAAGTGTCTATGAGTTTTACCAAGACTGAAATGCAAATTATAAAATAACAGAATTTGAACCCACAGTAACTGGGGCTATTGTGAACAATAAAAAAACCTCATCTGAATAAACAAAGCTACAGAAGAATGTGTCTCTGGTCCAAAAAAATCAGAGTTGGATTTAGCTTTGTGGCTTATACCCTAACTACTTGGAAAAGGAGAACATATCCACCTAACTCTTCATAAATGATTTGTGATTCCTGAAAAAAATTCTCACTGGCATGTAAATTTTTTAAATTCATTTTCAAAAACAAGCCATGTTTATTTCCCAAATTTTAAACTTTGTCTTGTTTTCTCCCAAGTCAAGTGAAATAGATTCCTCCACTATAAGCACAAACAGTATCCTAGTTATTCTCGTATGCTATGCTCTGAACCATGTGCAGTTTTCCTTGGAATAGAATGATGTTGTGAAAGACTGGAGCTGTGTGTGAAGAATACAGCAAAATTTTCAACCCAATTCAAGCATCTATTTTCCTTAGTTTATATGGAGGAAAATATATATACTGCTAATAAAGTTTTACAAATACCTTCCCCCCAAGGTCTCAATAGCCAAGGGAAAAATCATGTCACCCAATTTCAGTAGTCTCTTCCTACTACTACCAGCTTAGGCAGACTACCCTGCAAAAAGTAATCAATTTAAAGATACTATTACCAGTATATAACATGAAAGATGGGGCTATGGGTTGGATTTGGGTAACTTTTAGGTAAAACTCTCCATAGTATTTCTTCACAAGTAATGCTACTTAAAAAAACAAAACACAAACCAAAACTAAACTAAACAACAAGCTCCTGAAAAACAACCATCAAAAAACCACAGATCCCAACCTGCCCCGCCCAGAACACCCCAAAAACATAAATAGATGGATTTCTAAAAAGTCTGCTTTATCTGAATCAACATATGAGAATGTGGTTTTAACTGACCAAAATGTTTTCATATCTGATTTTGACTTAAAAAGAAATACCAGGATTTTCTTGAGCTATTGCTTTTCTTCACTGAGGATGTATGCTTGAAAGAGACATGCTTTTCCATTTTTTATTTAATCCACTGTTTTACATAACATTTATCTTCTTTCAATCATAACAAATGAAGGAGTCACAGTAGTGCAGTAAACATTATACTTGAAGCTGAAGATGTTAATATTAAAAATCCTATACTGATTTTAAGTGATATTGACATGGAACATAAACATCTTCTGCTAACCAAATGAACAACAAAAAAGAAAAAGTGATTTAAAGTTCCTCTCCTTTAAAGACTTAAAAAACATTTGATGAAACAAGTTCTGTTTCACATCATTTGAATGCAGCCATATGAACTGAATATATAATCAGGTTTAGGGAAACAAATTACAACAGTAACAAAACCAAAGCTTTTTCTTTTTAAAAAACTGTTAGGAATAGTTTGTAAGTACTTCACCTAATGTAGGGGTTCAACCTTGAAAACATTTGTTATAACAGCTCCACTGAAACCAGAATAAGGATTTGATAGATTTGACTTGGGTCTACTACTACTAAATTATCTTTTTATTTATTTATTTTTTTTTATTTTTAATTTTGCTGGGATTTAACTGAGAACATTTTTATTACACCTAACCGTTCTTTTGAGTTTATGTCCATGCTGTAAAATAGTCCTACATCAAGAAGAAAAATTAAGCTGTTTGATTCTCAGTATTTTCTGTGTTCTCAAAAAGTACCTACCACCAACTGTTAAGGTATGCTGGAGCTCCTGAGCTTTTCAGAAACATGTCATGGAGGAAAGAGGCACACTCCATCACATAGTTAAAGTTGTGTCTGCAAATAATGAGTGGCCTCAGCAAATAGCTCTAAAAATGGTCTCTCTCTCTCTCGATCCATGAATCTTGTATTCTTGGATGTACAGATTCTATACTGGAGCAACACAATATTCTGCTTGAGTCTAGCACTGTGTCTTAATCCTGCCCCAATCTTCCCCATAGCTTTGATGTTCAACCAAACAACCTCAGGACAGGAAATTACCTCTGGGGTGTTCACCTCCTGTACACATGATCTCTAATCACTAGGCTAAAGTGTACTTTGCAAAGCGAGTGGCTTCAACACTATATGAGAGAAAGTGACTGGTTGAATGTCTGTTTGTGCTCAGCACACTTAGAGAATTCACATTCAGCAAACTTTGCATGGAATATATTCAAAAATTCTTATTTGTGAATCTTAAAGGGTCACAGACAAATGGCCAAAGAAGCTACTGATCATGCACAGGGAGAAAACATCAGGCAAATGGGGAATGTTACAGGTGAATACATGAATGCCTCCACCCTTGTTAGCATTGAGGCAATGCAGAAGACTCTTGTGGGTTCCAAATTCTGATTCAAGAATCACACCTGAACTGTAAGTCAATTCACTTCCCTATCACAGCCCTCTGTTTGGACACGCCATTTTACAACAATAAAGAATAATGCATACAAAAATACTGAAATGTTAGGCATTTATTAAACACTATTTATGTATCTCCCTTCTTGATATATTCAAATAATGTCTTTGCAGTGGTTCTTAAAAGGATTTAACATCCAACTGTGTTTAGCTTTCCTGGGCAATATAAGTTGCAAATGTGCAAATGCACACTCTTGAGCAAAAAAAGCATAGACAAACACCTATAGTTCTTCCTGAATGACACTGTAACAAAAATCCCTTTGCTGTACTATAGGACAGCTCAGTTCAACTGCTGCCATGCTAGTGAAACAGCTAATAAGATACATTATACACTCCTCTGTCCCTGCTTGAATGCATTACAAAGACTATTTCCTCTAAGAAGATTTAATAATTTCCTTCTCATTCTGACTTTTAAACTGCAATCATGTGTGCTTGTAATATTTACAGTTTTCTCAGAATATCTGATAAGCAAGGAAATTAAGAAGGTTATTACAGAAACGGGGGTTACATTGTCATCCCTTAGACCCTTGTAGTACAACCATGTTGCCATAATTGAAAATAACTGTAGATTAGGAGAACCTAATAGGCTAGGAAGAGATATAGGTGCTGCTGAAGAAACAATGTACAGAACAATGAATCAAACCCTATTCTGTTGATGGAGTGGTTAGAAAAACCCCTCCCCAAAAACCAAAATAACTTTACACATGACACCAGTGAACAACATTATCCGGAAGGTCAACGTAGTTGAAAACACGAAACCAGCAATTCAATTATCTCCTTTCCCAATTCACCATTGCTAGGTCTAATGACATGCTAGCCAAGTGCTAGAATCCCAACATAAAGTGTAGAGAAGAGTGGGGTTTCTGGTGTCATGTTTGTTTGTTTGTTTGTTTTTCCCTTAAAAGAAAATGAGACTTTTCCTCACCAGATTTCTCTGAATAGACTCACTTCTGAACGAAATACACTAAATATAGACAAATATTAGAACATCTTTCAATCCACCAAGAATGCAACTTTAAATAGGAGAGGGGGAATGGGTTTCATTAAGTTGTTTTGTCAATTTACTTCACTTTCTATTTTAAGACAATTGATAGAAGGGTGGGGATGTCAGGTAGACATCACCTATGATACTCAGTGCAGTCAGACATTTATATTAGAGCTTAACTTCTTTAAATTATTATTCACTTGAAACAGAATAATATCCTTTTTGTAAGGGCATCTAAGGGCATGTGCAGCATAATATATAGGCACTGATTACATACTTATACTGTCCCAAAAGCAGGCAAATTGTATGAAGGTGTGCAAGTAGAAATTTTTACTACTTGTTAACATGAGACAGTAGAAATGAGAACACTAGTTAAAAAAATGCAAAATATAAAGAATTAAGACAATTGTTGAACAGCTGAATGTGCCTGGGATTCTGGGGAGAAATGGCAAGAAAAGAAGGAAAAGAATAGAAGATTCTCATCTAAACAACTATATTTAGTACAGCAGCAAAATGACACACAATCTTATTTTTCAAAATTTGCTTCACCAAAGGCTGTTCTCATGAAAAGAGAAGGGCAATTTTCTGTATTAATAAGCATGCATACATACAATACTTGATAAAATAACACTCCTTTAATTCCGCCACCACATTCATAGCATTTCCACAGCCTCCTGACCTTGACTCCAATCACATCCAATTTGACTGCATATCAAAGGAAACTGGCATCTACAAGACCCTCTTTAATGTTACCCAGCAATTCTCCTCCCAAGAGCTGAAAAGCTGCTTTCTTTTCTCATACTGACTCAGAGCTGCCAAAGCAGTGCTAGGCTGTTCTTCACAAATCAATAAACAGGAAGATCTGATCTACTGTACTCCCAATAGCTACTGAATTCAGCCACTCACTGTTCCTTGTATATTAGAAGATAAGGGTGGATTTAAATAAACACACTTTGTGCTGTTAATGAGGAACTGCCAAGGAAAGGCAATTGATAGTTGTTGTTCTCAGCTGCTGAACTTCAGGTTTACGTCTTGATATTTACTGAGTTGAAAGTTCAGGAAAGGACAATAAGTTTCCTGGTGAAAAGTTCTGTAATCTGAAATATTTTGAGAGTGTAAAAATTAACATGATGAGTGCTTATTTTCCATGTGAAAGTAAAAAATAAATAAACAAAATGTTATTCGCATGATTTACAACTGTAAATTGAAATTCCAAGATTTCTGGGTCATGGTAGTACTATATGCTTCAGCAGATTGAAATCTGAATGACTTCATGCAAGTCTCCTCTCATTTAAAAAAAAGAAGAAACCCTAAAATCTATTAGGATACATGCACTGTACCTTGACTATTTTTTTTAACCTTCAGATGAAACAAAAGAGTACAATGCAATAAAAATTCAGGAAACAGATTAAAGCCCTGGGCATAGAGCCCTAGAAAACAGTAAAAAAAAGAACAATCTCCTTGACTTAATGTGCCTACTGTGAATAATCAGCCATTACTTCTTAGGCTTTTGTTTTATAATCCTAAGTCAGTGAACTTCAGGCTTTGTGTATATCTACGCCTAAGGAAAGAAAGTTAGGGTTTATGGTTTAAATAACAAAACCATTCACATTTAGAGGGAATGGTAATCACTTGTAATCTTAAGAACAAACATCTTTGGGAAACAGTTCTCTTAGAAAATACTACTTGCTTTGTTTTGGATAAAAGATTCTCTGTCAGAGAGGCCTAGAATTTGACATCTCTGTTAGTCCTATAAAAGCCATCACACATGCTAGTGGGGGTACTGCTAGTGAAACGGCTTTCATGTCACTATGTGTTCCTAATTTCTATTCATGCACTTCTGTTATGCATAAAATATTTTACG
Organism: Mesitornis unicolor; assembly: GCF_000695765.1. Taxonomy (NCBI): domain Eukaryota; kingdom Metazoa; phylum Chordata; class Aves; order Mesitornithiformes; family Mesitornithidae; genus Mesitornis; species Mesitornis unicolor. The sequence continues at coordinate 33,051 of NW_010171594.1, read as the reverse complement.
AAACTGCTATGGAGCTGAGCATGGGCTTGGCCTTTTAAAAGTACAAGAAGTTGCTGTGCAGTTCTGGAGCACTTTATGAACAAAGGTTTCAAATTCTTGACTTTCCAGTCACATTAATTATCCTTCAAAATGGTCTTTTGTATGTAATTTAATCAATCTGAAGTATTTCTCTGCCAAATTCCTTGCAGAATTTCACAGTATACAAATAAATTAATTTTACAAGTTATAATAGTTAGGAACTGGTTTTTTTTTTCACAAGACAGCACTACACCACTTAAAAAGTTTTCAATTCACGATTTACATTAGCTTCAAATATATAAATAGACATTGACATTCCTCACTAGATTCCACTCTGACTGGGCTGTGGGTTGCCTTATCACACTTCTGTACGCTCAGACACTGTCTCTGTATTAATTCCAGATTACCTGCCCATGCTTCCACTTTCTATATAGTCCTTTTTTATGTCTGAGTTTTGTCAGGAGTATCTTGCTCGTTCACATGGGCCTCCTGGCATTTTTTGCCTGACTCCCTGCTCTTCAGGAAGTACTAGTCTTGAGCTTGCAGAAGGTAATCCTCGAGTACCAACTTTCTTGGATTTATTAACTTCCTTAACTCTTTTCTGTCCAGGGCCTTATCCCATAGAGATCTTTCAAGTAGATCCCTGAAGAAGCCAAAGTTTGCTCTCCTTAAGTACAGGCTTGTGGACTCGTGGTCACTACAGCCAACATTGCCTTCAATCTTTATGTCCTCAGTGAGCCCTTCCTTGTCTGTGAGTATGAGGTCCAGCAGGGCATCTGTCTTCATTGGCTTCTCTATCAGTTGTGTCAGGAAGCTTCTATCAATGCTATCCAGGAACTTACTGGATTGCTTATGTCGTACTGTGTTGTTCCTCCAGCAGATAATCAGGCTGGTCCCCACCACAGTGCCGAAGCAATACAAATCACTCAGGAGGAGGGTGTAAGCAATATTTTTACTAAACAAGGTACATACCTTGAAAACACTGGATTCAAACAATCAAACAACCTGTATGTGACAGAGCACCCACAAGAAAACACAAGGGCCAAAGTAACTGGAACATGACCTAATTTAGCAACGCTGGAAACACTGTAACAATCTGCTTAATGAAACAGAGAAAAAGGACAGAGAGCTTGATACTGAACCAAAACACTAAAAAAACAAAACTGCCAGCCAGTGAGCTGCAGCCGCATGTGTTGCAAGGAGAAAAGGGAAAAAGAAAAGAGAACAAGAGAAAAGGAGATAAAGAAAAGGAGAAAAGAGAGAAATAGTTACAAAAGAAATAGAGAAGATGAAAGCGTCACAACCTCCAAGGCTCCAGGTGTATCAGCACGTGTTTCTTTGTTGAGTCAAGTTAAGGAAGATGGGGGGTGTACACACGGTTACAGGATTTCACAGGGATATTTAAACTCTCTGTCCCTCCACCTTGCCTGCATCAGGTGGTAGGGCAGAAAGCAGGCCTGGACATGCCCCCTTCCTAGGCAAGTCCGGAGATTCTCTCCAGCATGCCTGCTCTTACCACTGGAGGAGTCACTCCTGAGAATCACCTGCTTGGAGACACTGTTTAACCCACACCATGCTGAGCACATATACCTTGGTCTGGGCCTGTGAGCATGAGGCTACTTCTATCTGCCTGTAAATAGCCTCCACCAATTGTTCTTCCTGTTCAGGTGGCCTGTAGCAGAGATTTGCTACAAAGTCACCCATACTGGTCTGCTCTTTAATTCTCATCCGTAAATTCTCAATCAGCTCCTTTTTCATCCTCATCATTCCTAGTTAAAGCTTTTCTATATGGCCCCATATAATGCACTCCTTAGAGCTCTAACTATACACACTTATAGATTCAGTGATTTCTGTCCTGCCTTCAGCATAAAGCTGAAACTATAGTCTTAGCTCTATCTTGTAAGCTGAGGAAAAGAGAAAGAAAAATGTGTATATTATCCTGAACCTCTGGAGGCTTACTGATCTTAAAACGAATCTAACTTTGATGTGGTCTGACATTTTCAAAGTCAGTGGGAACTGGGTGTCTGCAACTAGGGACAGAATGTGTTCTGTAGTAAGTAAAACCACCTAGCATGGAGCTTAGCATGGCATACATACTTTCTGAGATCAAATCTTACTTTCGAGATCAAGGCACCTGCACACTCTATGCTTTGAAACGTTTCTACATAAAAGTCATCTTAATTTTTTTTTTATAACGGTCTATCTATCCTTCAGCATTACTCATCATCCATAAGACTTTTAGGTGGAATACTGTGATCGTCTCTAGACACTGTAACCAAGAGACATGTAGATCAATTGGAGAGAGCCTCAGGAAATGAACAGGAAAGAGAGTGACCTACAATGAAGGGTCAAGTGAGCAACTGCAGTTAAAACTGAGGAACAGAAGTCTTAGGAAATCAGGAAACAGAGACAAGCTTTCCAGCACATCAAAGGCTTCTCCAGAATAGCCTGTTCTCCATGTCCATGGTGGACAGGATATCTCATGACTTTACATTTCATCAATAAAGTTTCATGATATATCACAAAAAAAAAGTCTAGCAGTAAGAATAATGAAGAACTAGAAGACTGTTCTTCATTAATGGTTTCCTCTTCAGATGTCCTTGATCACAGCTCAGACAATAACTGCTAGGAATGACTCGAATACAGCTGATTCTGCCTTGAACATGATTTGATGTTACTAAGTTTTGTAATCAAGGGAGTTGCTTGCTTCTGAAATGATAGTTGCAGTCCTCTCTTTTCCTGCTATGAATTTGTAAATTTCTGCTATGTCAGTGGTATTGGATCAGATTTAATTGTGTTAGAAACACAGGGTATTTGGAGGGTTCTGGACTATTAATTATGATGAGGGCTATTTATAGGAAAATAATTCTGCCATGTTATTTATGTTAAATGTCATAATCAGCCTATATATGAAGATACATGCTCTTCAATAATTCTGTTGGGAAATAGAGGAAATTAGGAGAAACCTATTTTTCAAAACTTTGGAGGAATAGAAGGGGAATGCCTTCAAGTACAAACCCCAGTTTTTAATCTTTTATGCAATGAGCCCTTGCACCAAATTTAGGGGAAATCCTAGTTTCCAAAACCAGGAATTCAGATTATTGGAGGGGGAGGGCAGATGGAATGCAATCTAACACAAATCATTCTCCCAACTGAAGATACATACTATTTCACACATAAAGTTCATAATGTTTCTAGAATTGTAAAATGTCATTAGCATGTTACACTTATAAGCATCTCCCATATTTTTTGCAAATCTAAAAAAACGACTATGATCTCCTCCACTGATGGCCATGGAAACACAGATGATTTGACAGAAGCTCAGTTCCACCCT
>NW_010171594.1:0-29668 GCF_000695765.1 Mesitornis unicolor | reverse complement strand
CTTTCCCTCTTGATCCCCAGACAGTCTCATCAATTCTACATACAGATAATTCCTCAACCATTTTAAATCAAGAAGGTTTCAGAAACTTAAAAAAGGGGAAAAAGTTGTAAGATGTCTACTTCAAAATACCAAATGTAAAATAACTCAATTCTGTGCTTTCTGTGACTGGTAACACAAACTTGATACTTTTTTCTCTCCCACTTCTACCTCAAGTGACTTTAGAGGGGTGCATTCTTATCTCTTCAGTCATATTCATCCCAAGAAGTGTCTTACTCCACAGGAAGTCTTACAGATTTCACTGGCACTATTCATGGAAACAGTCACTGTTTTGCATGTGTGAAGGCATCTGGATTGGGACAGGAAACAATAGAAAAGATCAGCTCCACTGATAAATCTTTACTAATTATGTAATAGGGATTAAATTTGCTCTGTTAAATGCTTATAGAAAAGTAACTTGAAGCAGGGCGGCACAAAGCGTCAATCTGCAAAACTTCTCTTCATGCCATTAACGGCTCTCATCACTAAAGAAAAAATGTACATTTAGATTTCGGGTACATCACATTAGAACACATCTATGTTCTAGTATGCAGGTGCCTCAGAGGCAGAGAAAAGTTTTGCAGGGCTACAATGACATTGCCCTCACCCTTCCCCTGCATTTTTCCGTCAGAGTTTCTGTTACAGGAGTATTCTGTTATCAGAGTATTCTGTTATCCTCATTCTAAATATATGCTTAAACATTTTGTAATAGGAAAAGGTTGAAACATTAATTACAATACTGTTGTTGCTATAACATTAGTCTTTTTAGGCTGTAACCATGTACTGTCCTACCCTGAGAGAGTTGTTTGACAGATGTGCTTCTTTTAGACATTGTCTCTTCACTTCTATGGCATGCATGGAAAGGAACATCAGCTGTACCATAGTTAGGTCTTCATAATAAACAACTATAAAGGCATAAAAAATGACCTTTTTTATTTCTTTTGCTTCTCTGCTAAAACACTGTTATTTATATTATAATATCTTCATTATACTTTTTACATTCTTGAAATAGAACTGATTTCTATTTCTAAACAATTTAAATCCATTCTTCTTTTTTGTACTTTATTTGAAAATGCTCTTAATAATGTTTCATAATCCATCCCTAATGACCTACTGTCTCTTAACAAGATTTTAATGTGTTTTTTTCTTTTCTTTTTCCCTCTTTCTCATTTTATTCTCTCATTAAACTAATAAAAAATAAAATAATAAATTCATGCTGCACTGAAAATGCCATTTCTTTCTGAAAGGTCAGGTAATACATACAGTTTTTGTGCCAAGGGGAATGTATCTTTGGTAACTTAGGGAACTGTAAGTAGAATGTCACACAAGAAATGTTTTATTTTATAGCTGCCCCAGAACATATGCCCGCAATTTCCTGTTGAGCATCACCAGTGAAGATTATACTTTTATAGTTCTAGTTACATTCTCTCACTTTCATTGATTTTTTTATCATATTAGTTTTATTGCTTCTTTTCCTCGGATTTGTGACTCTCCAGTGCCATTACTAGCATTAGTTTTGGGAATAAGTGCTCATCACTGCAAGTAAGAAGCTCATAGCCCGGACCTGTATTTTATACAGGTTACTTCTAAAAGAAACAGAGGCTTCAATCAGTATTGCCTTTACTCAGCACTACTTTTAGCTAATTGTCATTTCGAAGATTTTTCATTGACCATCTTCAGCTCCCTTCCACTTATATTGCCCTCTGACTCCTGTGGGATTATCATCCCATCAGTATTCAAGAGACTTCAATTTTCAGTCCTGTCGTTTTCACTTCCTTGTCTCCTTAATTTGTTGTTGAGTATCTTCATTCTTTTTTTATCATTTCAATTCACACTTCAAAACCTATGTCACTACTCCAAATACAGTGAAAATACGTTTTTCATACATATATAGTACAACTTCTGATTTTATCTAATAAAGTTTATGAATAAGAGCTGAAGAATTATTTAGACGAGTATGCTGCTACATATGTAATACCAAGCCAAAAGGTGTACTAGGGGGGCTCTGTAAGTGAGATTTATCTATCCTAACTCAATAGTCCTAAGGTGAGACAGCTATATCAGCCTTCCTTGATCAGAAATGAAGAGAAATATGTATCTCCTGAGACAATTCAGCTCATACTAAAGCAGACACCTAAGAATAAACCTCTAAAGATATGCACAAATAAGACATTTATAACATTTTATTTTCCTAAGTGAGTTTGTGTACAAAGGAGGAAGATTTTATCAATGATCTGGATGAGGGGATTGAGTGCTCCCTCAGCAAGCTGGCAGATGACACGAAGTTGGGAGGGAGTGTTGATCTGCCTGAGGGTAGGAAGGCTCTGGAGAGGGACCTGGATGGGCTGAATCAATGGGCTGAGGCCAACTGTATGAGTTTCAGCAAGGCCAAGTGCCGGGTCCTGCACTTCGGTCACAATAACCCCATGAAGCGCTACAGGCTTGAGGACGAGTGGCTGGAAAGCTGCCAGGCAGAAAAGGATCTGGGCGTGTTGGTGGACAGCAGGATGACCATGAGCTAGCAATGTACCCTTACAGCCAAGAAGGCCAGTGGCATCCTGGGGTGTATCAGAAGGGTTGTGGTTAGTAGGTCGAGAGAGGTTCTCCTTCCCCTCTACTCTGTCCTGGTGAGAATGGAATATTGTGTCCAGTTCTGCGCCCCTCAGTTCAAGAAGGACAGGGAATTGCTTGAAAGAGTCTAGTGCAGAGCCACAAAGATGATGGAGGGAGTGGAGCATCTCTCTTATGAGGAGTGGCTGAGGGAGCTGGGTCTCTGTAGCTCAGAGATGAGGAGACTGAGGGGTGACCTCATTCATGTTTATAAATTTGTAAAGGGCGAGTGTCAGGAGGAAGGAGCCAGGCTCTTCTCAGTGACAGCCAATGACAGGACAAGGGGAAATAGGAGCAAGCTGGAGCATAGGAGGTTCAATCTGAAGATAAGGAAAAACTTTTTCATTGTAAGGGTGACAGAGCACTGGACCAGGCTGCCCAGAGAGGTTGTGGAGTCTCCTTCTCTGGAGACATTCAAAACCCACCTGAACATGTTCCTGTGTGACCTGGTCTAGGTGATCCTGCTCTGGCAGGGGGGTTGGACTGGATGATCTTTCAAGGTCCCTTCCAACTCCTAAGATTCTGTGATCCTGTGATTTTGGGGACGACTGTCGGAAGGAAGTCACAAAGGAAGAGGAATATAGGAAAGCACAGGAGAAGGTAGAATGTAAGACAAAAAATGTCTTTACTGGGGGACACTATAGGGTAATAATGCATAATAAAGTATTATATGTGCAGCAGCAGTTTTATTAAGCCCATATTTCTTGTCTTTCATATTTTCTGCTCTCTCCTTTTCCTCTTTGAGAGCTACACCAATAGTGACAAATCTATTAACTCTAAATAGTCCTTAGTCCCAAAACTTCCTCCAACAGATCACTCATTTAGTTTCCTTTTTAGCTGCACAGGATGAAACCAGTAAGATGATGTCAGTAGGGAGAGTTGCATTACAGTGTGATATATTCACATTATTTGCTTGTTTCATTCATATTATTACAACTGACAATGTCAAGATTATAATACTCTTCTTCAAGATGTATTAAAACTACTTGCTCAATCAAGTGCTGACACAACATGAAAAGAAAAGCTTCATTTCATGAGATTACTGACTGGATGGATTAAACAAACTTTTATTTATTGTTCTTGTCCAATGAACCTTTTGAAGATGGCCTCAATGACTTCTGCAGAATGTTCTGTATCACAGCAGCTCCTAAGCTTGGGAGCATCCATACGATCAGTGCTTAACGCTCCCTGTTATCTGACACTTCTTTGTACACAATTACAGCTCTTGATTTTGCACAAAAGCCTCTTTTTCTCCCTGGGGAAGATGTGCATATAGAACGCTAAAAGATAATAAAATTACTCTAGGCAAATAACAGTTCAAATGGAAACAAATGCTGATAAGACTGATACTACACTGATTGAAGATAATGGAAAAACTCCTATAATGGTGTAATATGACTTGTGAGAGGAGCTGTCTGCATCCCGCAGCTGGTCAAAGTCTATATAGCTATGTTTTCTAATCTGTGAGCTAAATTCAAGTAACATGAAAGCAAAACTTAAGTTATATATAGCTTATACTGCTAAAACAAAATGACATGAAACTCTAATTTCAATCGCAAGATAGATTCTCTTATGCACAGTTTAATCTATTTGAGAGGAAAATAGGTTTATAATTTAAAAAAAATAATAATACCACATATTTATGGAGAACATAGGATGATATAGGGAAGGTTAAGAGTAATACTAGCATGAAGGATCACAAGATATACATGCATTCAAGAAAACCATCATTTCACCTGTATCCAAAAAAAGCATTTGGTGCAGTGCATTTGGTAAGTGCTATATATTTTATTCAACTAATTCCAGTAACATGACAAGCAGTTTTCTTCTTAATTCTGTTGTTATTCATCCTCTCTTTGGAAAGCTGAGTACCCTATTTACCACTGTTGATCTGTAAAGGTCTCAAATGAAACTAAAATCCTCAAAAATGGCTTTGTTCAATCCCTAGACCTATCCATTTCACAGATTCAAATCCTTCCATAAGCAGAGGGAGGTTTCTTCCTCACCAGTGGAACAAACCTGCAGCCCTGCAGGAGGCAGTGGAATTAAAGCTATAATATTTTGTGTTTCCAGGAAAACTGTAACTGCTCTGCACTGACTGTTGCCATTTCACAGACTTCATATTAGTGCAAACATTAAACATCCCTTTTCTGCATATCAGTCCAAAATGAATGCAACAAACTGTGGAGCATAAATAGTTTATTATCATATGCCATAAAAAACTATCTTAAATTTACCACCTTATTTTCACAACTATCTGCCGTTATTTTTTAACTTAATGAAAATCCAAAGGAATAAGATGGTGCATGTAGAGTCATGTAACTCTGAAACGTTTTTGTTCGAGTTTGTTAGCTTTTCTTTGTCCATTCTGAATTAATGACAATCCTTATCTTTAGTACTATGCAGATGATTTTATTTTTCTGTTATAACAAACACACAACTATACAAACAATATTTTTGTTTTACTTGTTCTGTTTGTCTTTTAATATGATTTAGCTACATACTTTAATGTTCTATGCCTTTTTAAATTTAAATCTGTAAAAAAAAGTAAAGCTTAACTGTAGGAAGGTTTTTCCTTTTCCCTCTCTCTTTTTCTCATTAGAACTCACTCTCTCTGCTTTCTGCAGATCCTTTTATGCCTCCTCTTTTCTACTCCAGTAGGTCTTTTCACTACCTCCATAGTCTTCCCCTACAATGTCAGGAAAAAACACAACTCCTAGCCAACCACACCTGAGACAGAAGCCTTTATTTAGAAAATGTATTCAGTCAGTAACTCTACCATGCAGTAAGATTCCTCTGAACAAACAAGTGCTTTGATTACATACACTGCTGCAACAGGAATGCTGGCCCTCAGTTATATGTCCATAAATGCTTTCTGGCTGCAGAAGCCAGATTCCACTCTCTTGATCTGTAATTGCTTTTAACTGGGTAATTTTTATCCTTTTGGGTTGCCAACAGTGGCAGACATGAAGCTGTAAGGTAGCAACAAATCTCATAGTGAATTTTCAAAACTACTGTCTGAGAAACCAAGAGAAGAGTTGATGAACTGCACAAGTTGCAGTGAGGCTGAAAAATCTGATAGGAAAGCCACACGGGCAAAATTTCCAAGCCTCACTCCAAGCCATCATGTATTTTAGAAAAACCATCCACAATGAAACTGAGGTTGGATTTGATTTTGAAATATATGTCCTTGTAGAGCATTCCATGGCATTTCCCTAAAGACATCCACCCTATCAGTGTGTTTCTAGTTCAGCTGCCCATACCATTACAGTGTCTTGTTCTTTAACATTTGTCTCGTACAAGGGAAAACATACATGGCAAGCAGGGAGAAAAAAGGGGAAAAAAACAACAGCTGAGAAACCAGGAATACAGATCTTGTACTGTTAACTTTCTTCATATGAAAGAGTAACTGGCAGGATCATGTATCTCAAGGGTGCAGAGTTTGGTAAAGGAAAAATATGACTTTATATGCTCATGGGAGTAAAGTGTACTAATTTAATAGTATTTTGAATCCTTTTGAAAAGTAAATTTGGAAAGCAATGCCTATAATTCTTAAGAGAGAGAGACAAATCCTTTCTGCTGTGACTCCCACTTCCAATGCCAACAAAAAGCTGTCTCACCTCATTCTCCCACTCTGCTCCCTCTCCTCACACCCCTCAATTTCCTATTAGAGTCTGCCTGGGCTCCTGTTGTTTGCTTCATACTAACACATTCTGCCTGTTACTCTTCAGAGTTTAAATGTTCTATTTTTTTCTTGTCCTGCCTTCTGTTTTTTCTTTCTTTCTTCCCTAGCAGTCATTCCTATAACCTCTAGAGTTCAAAAATGCAGTGCCTGCTCTGCCTCATGGCAAGCTAACTTCTCTTATGGTCTTTAAAGTGTGGCCAAAAGCCAAACTGAAAAAAATTACTGCAATCCCTGTAACGATAGCAATTTACAGGTTAGGCTTCTTAAAAAATTTACTTTTCTGCCCTCTCCAGTTCACTTTTTTTTAGATAATAGGATGTTTCACTTCTGACCCGTGACCAAATAGAAGAACTCCAATGGCTGCGTAATAACAATGACACCTTGTGCTCCTGCTTCATGAGGTCCACATGATTCAATCTTTTGACTGCAATACCTACCAATCAAACTTGTACTACAGAACAGTTGTCCTGGTTTCTGTGCTGCCTAGAAATAAAAATCATGTCAAGTTGTAATTATTTTGTGGCTATCTGAAATACTTTCCACTGAAACTGGTAAAACCTTCAAGTCTATATAGAGGCGTATGTTGGATATAGAGTAATTTGACAGTTTTCTTCCCAGCCATCCATCTGTGTGTCTGTTGTGATAGCCTGGTACTGCAAGAATAAATTATATACCCGATTGTCAGCTCTTGAACATAATTTTGTTTCCCATGTTGTCAGAAAATCTGTTTTGATATGTGTGCATAAAAACATGTGTAGGAGTATATGTATACAACAACTTCTTTCCTTCCAAAATCATACCAGAATTTAAGTTATTCTGACTATGGTTAGAAAACTTTGTAACAAATATCATCTGCTTAAGTACAGAACAATATCCAAAAAGTATAGAACCCTGCTGAGCAAGAGAAAAATTAAACTTTAGCTGTGTTTGCTTCAATAAGCCTACCAGAAACTCCAAATCATTTTTGCAAAGTCATTTTCTAACTGGTAAAAAATCTTAACTACCTGAAGACCTCTGAAGGCCTTCAGGAAAATAACTGATGAAATACCACACTTTTAAATCAGTCAGGGATGGTTTTTTGTGTGTTTGCTTTTCACGTCCAGCTGCACAAGCTTTAATACACTGAGTCAAGGAGGCACAAGCAAATTCACTTCCAGAAAGCTAATTCACTCCAGCACCAACACTTTCTCCTGTCTTTGATTCATTATGGGTTGAGCAACACTGACTATGTACTTAGTATATAGTGATGACTGCATCCTCTGAAGCTACAGAAGTGAGGTATATTCAGAGAATTGTAATCACCCACTTGTGTCTGCATTACTGTTCAAGATAGAATCAGTAACACTGGAAAAGTGAGGAGTGCCTCCAAAGTTAAGTTAGCCTGTCAAGATGTAGTTTTAATATAGTCTTTTGCTTTTTCTACTTTTAAAAGTTTTAAAATGAAACCTTAGTCTTGTTCAAACATTGTTCCCTTGAGAAAATGTATTACTAATCTTGACTTCTACATCAGCAAAACCATTTTGCCTGTCAGTTTTGTGTCACTGTTACGAGCACTTGAAACTGTTTAACAACAGAAGTGGGATTTTCTTATTAATTGGGAAACCATTCACCAACTGCTATACTGGCAGCTAAACTTTCTTCCCTAACAGATTAATATTAGCTATAGTATCTATATTAAAAATGTTCTGACCTTAATCTTTAAGGATTCTACTGTTATATCTGTTTCCTTGCGTTACCAGGATACACTTAACTAGAGAATATTAGAAATACTGGAAGCAGTGTTCTAAAAATTGTATTTCATACGCTATGAACTTATTCTTAGGATACCAAGACACTTCTCGTCATAAGAAGACCTTAATAGGTCTAGCTGTTGACCAGACTATAATCTTAGCAGTAGAGAATAAATTTTAATTAAATAATTACTACTAAACATGAGAATTAACAAAATTGAATGAAGTAGCAGTAAGCACAGATAAAAGAAAGTATTGTTGATCAGACCACCTTGTGTAAACCAGAATGAGACTGTATAATTTTGTAATACCCAAGGCACATTACTGAGTGATCAGACTTGAATATTATTTATTATTTTAACAAAATGCATCACAATTAATTGTAACTGAACATCTGCTTCATACTTGGTAGAAAAACAAAATTCACTTCAGCAGTGAATTCAGAATAAGCTGCAAATTTGATGCCCCTTGAATCTTGACCTTTCTGAAGTCCAACCGTATGTTAATATTGAAGCTTAAAAAAAGTTCAAACCTTCGTGCTCAAGAACAGGTGGTATGGCTGAAATAGAGGCCATTAAACAAAACCCTTCCAAAAGAGCTGAAAGATGGACGTTTTTACAATAATTAATAATGAATGACTAAGAAATGACTTAAGATAAACATTCTTCATAAGATGGTACAGAAGAAATGCAGTCCCTCAGAATATTACTGTAGAAGACACCGTTATTATTACTAACCAAACATATTCTATACCTATCAGGCAATACAAAATAATTGAATGTGAAGTCTTTGTTAGAGCAAGCAGCCTTTAAAATAAGTAAGTGTGTATTATTTTAAGAAGGAGCACAATTACACCAGTTTCTGGATTTGTAATTTTATGGCTCTAACAGTCTGCAGACATTACATCAGCTATCAGAGATGCTGAAACTACAGCAATCGTCCCAGCAGCAGCACCACACATCTCATAAGTTGGCGGAGTAGGTTGAGATCATAACGATGCTGCTCATTACTTCAGATTTTCTTTTGAACAAGTTAATTAGGTTCACCTAGAACCATTTTCTACCATTGAGAAAAATGGCTCATGAACTCATAAGCTTAACCTCCTACCCAACTTTCTGTTTCAGAAATTACAATACACTTTCATGGAAAATTACTCTTTTACTGCTTATTTCACAGAACAATTTAAGAATACATAGCAATCAACCTTCACTTCAAACTACCTGCTGTACCACAAATAAAGCATTTCAATGATACAAAATAAAAAAAGAAAGACTATCCATAATTTACCCCAAATCCATCATTTAGTCAAGAATTCTCATCAGTTAATTAGGTGAAGGAAATCAGATCATGCTCCCCAGATAACAAGAAGATCTGAGAAGCTGATTATCTTAGAAGTAAGTGTTCTTGTTGAAGGCTGCTAAATTAGTCTCTTGCTGTTTGGAACAGAAGATATAACTGAAAGTTTGACTAATAGTTAAATTTAATTCCAACGCTTTCAAAAAAGATAATTTTTTAAATTTACTTAGTGACTACTTTATTCCATGTATATTATTTTCTTTGACAATGTCAACTATTTATATTATGCATGTTAAGTACTCACACACCTCCTTTGTATTTGTAGTGGCAAAGCTAAACAGAAAATGTGGTTACATTTCCTGGGACATAAAATTAAAATATTGAGAAAAAATGAAACAGTAAGCAAATTATTTTTAAAAAGCCGTTTGTAATTTCACTTAGATAATTTCAAAAGCCTTTACACTTTAAAATTCATAATAAATAAAAAATGCTTAGTTGTTCTTTTCCAATAATGCTTTCAGATTTTACAAAATATTTAATTACAAAATCCTTGAAAATATGGCTGTGATGGCAAACTTGCTTTTTCCTAAGACAAGGAATAGGAGAAGAAGTAAAAGTTCTTTAAAGTTACTCTGATGGAAAGGGTGAAGATGTGGGACAGAGTCCATAATATTCATCTGTGTACTGAAACCCAAAACTAAGCCTTTCTAAATGCCTGTATTTTTGTAAGTATGTATTTTAAAGAACATTTGGAGTGGTAGCAGCAATGCAAATCACCAAAAGGAGGGTTGGAACAATGAAGTGCAACTTCTCATAGTTTCTTTGTCAGTATGGAATAAATTAGGATAAATAGGTACCTCAAGGAAGGCAAGGAAATTAGGTTGTTTGCTCTGTCTCAAATTTATCACCTGACAGATATGACACTGGAAGGACTTGAAGTCCTTGCACGTTTTGTTCTTTTTTGTTGTACGGATCCCGGCATTCTGTAGATAAAGTGCACTGCAGACAAAAAGATGAAGGAACTCTAATGAATGATGCTCAAATGAAAAGAATCAATGAAAAATATCCAGCTGTGCTAAAAAGGCTTCAAATTACCATTTATGCAACTGATTTATGCAATAGGTGTTGGGAAGGAAAAGAAAATTATTATGAACAGTCTCTTTGGCAAAGTATCAATGGAATTCACTTTTCAGTCACAAGGGAAATGTAGGGCAGTGGAAATAATTTCAATTAGAGGAAAGCATATACTACTGGAAATTCTGAGTGCTATCACTGGAAGACCGCAATCACTGGTATAGGTTCAGAAATGGCAGATAAGTTGGAATGAACTGTAATTTCTACGTAATGCTTTGTATTATGTATAAATTATATCTTTCTACTTCAGGTAGATGAAGCCTAACTGTGATAAGAAATGGTTAACATTTTCTCATGTCAGGTCATGAGAGAAGGTGGCCGCACAGTACGGGGTTTCATTTAAATAGCTGCACACCCTGCTCTAACAATGCTCAGCACTCCAGCCTCTCTTTGTCTCCCCACATTTCTCAGTGCAGGGAACCAGAGAGAAGCTACTTGCTGTGCTGGAAATGCGTGGGCTCCTGTGGAAGACTACAAAAGGATTAAAGTGTCTTGGACCCCTTCTCTCCTTACCGGATCTGCTCCCCTACTTCTTATATCTCTGCCAACTCCAACACGTATAAGAAGAGGAAAATACTTCTGCAATCATCATTTATAGGTTGAGTTTTCTCATTCCCAATCCTGTTATAAAAACCACAAGCCAGAATAAGTATTTAGGAGAAAAAAAACCCCACCACCTTTCTGCTCTTTGAAAAAAAATGGTAGAAATCTAGCAAAATCTTAAATACAGGTTTGTTCGTTTGTTTTTAATTATTACTACTATCTGTTATTTGTGATCCTCAAACAGGAAGAGTTATAAGTTGTAAGGACTATCCCAATAAGTTTTCAATTAAATAACTAAATTAATGTAGAGACTTTTAATTAAAGTTGCACTAGTTTTTACAAATGCAGTTAATTAAGCTGCTATCTAAAATTAAATCTCACCCAAACCCCTTTTACTTTTCTGCAGCTCATCTGATGCAGACATAATTAAAATTCTAGAAGTTCACCTATGCATCTGAAAAAAAACCCAAACCACAACCAAAACCAAAACCTGCTGAAGCTGTTTGAGAGACTGCTGCTTTAATGGGATTTATACAATCCCTGGAGTGGGAGGACAGCACACACAAAAACCTCAGAAGAAAATCTAGGTTTTCAAATCTGCACAGACTTACTCATTCAGTATAACAGGCCAAGAACCTTTGAAGATTTTTCCACAAGTGAAGGATGACGGATTGACATGACCAGGCACCAGGGAGATAAATCCTGCTGCCTTTGTACGTGTCTTCCACTGAAGTAAGCAGGATCAGCATAGGTAAAGCACTCAGCTTTTGCACTTACATTCAGTAGCAGATGAGGGCACCCCATTGAAGGGGCAAGTTGCTTTTTCGTAACTGGAATAGCTCCGATCTTCTGGTGGCCTAAACGATCCCTGTCCCTTTCCTGATTTTTACTGACTGATTTCTTTCTTGGTCAGGCCAGGCGGGTTGTTTTAGTGGTCAGTTAAATACTAGTAAACATTTAACATAAACATTTTAGGTATTGGCTGGTCCAGTGACTGCCATGTCCAGATAGCTGGGAGGTCTATTATTACAGTACCAGGGACCAGAGAACAGTCTTTGAAGAGTTGCTATTTGTGAGGCGTAAAAAAGGAATATTAACTGAAGTACAGTTAAAGAATAATATATATTGCGAAAGACACTAATTTTTCTCATAAAACAGACATATGCTGTAGTAGAACAAACAATGACTAAAGCAACAGGGCATTCAGAACTGAAATTTGGAGCTGGCCATTTCAACAGCTTACTCCCTGAGCAGCAGCAGCTGTGAGCACAGTACTGCAGTACTCATATGCTACCTGGATTACCACTACATGGGCATTTCTTCTGTTCCAGGTCCCTCCGGAGTTCTGAGAGTATACAAAAAGTAAAATTATCCTCTGGGGTTAAAAACACTGCTGAAACACGCACAAATGATTAAGTATTTTCATGACAGGTATTTCTTTTCTCCTCTCTCAGTAAAAGTATGCAGAAGATAAAAATCAACCGTTTTTCCTAATATTGCATACACTAAGTCCTCTTCTGGGAAAAATATGAATGGGAATCCCATGTAAAATGTAATGAAATTGAGGGTTCAGAACTGAAACCTGATCTTCTTAATGATCTGAACCCAAAACTTTAATCTGAAATGCTTAATTTAAGCAGGAAGATGATTCAAGATCTGGATACTGTATTTGTACTGTACCTTGTGGCTTAGGCATCTCTCTAGACAAATAAACAAATCATGCAATTCTCTTTAAAATACAAATTCACATAGGTTTACAAGCTTATAGACTTCCAAAGGGTTTAAACTTAGCATCTGAAGTACAAGGTACAAGTGCCCTATCATTTTATGTAGGGTCAGAAAAATGAAAAGAAAAAGCAACAAACCTCCAGAGTATGATATTTGTACAATAAAATTTAAAAGGCCTATGTTCTCCCTTCTGAAGACCCATGTCTCCTTGAAGGAATAAAATTATTAACTTTCTTTTTTTTTTTGGTGTACAGAAAATGAATGCATTTCCTTCTTGCATAGCAAGATCTGGAGAATGTATGCACATAACAAAGGTAGCACAAATCCATAGAAGCCTGAAGATTGTTCAACTCCTGATAAGCTATCTTTCTGCAGGCACTTGAATCACCCTCTCTTACCTTGAGCTTGCAGTGCAACAGGACCCTGGCAAATTGCTATAATCTCCTTTAACCCTAATCACCGTTTTAATCACAAAAGGTGGGGCAGCCTGGAATTCGTACTGCAAGGGTAGCACTGCTGTACTGTCATTCTATTTGCTAAAAACACAGAGCATGCAGATAAAGGTTGAAATGGTTCAAACTTTTATTATCTTCAGAAGATTACATTCCAGCATTAATATTTGACAAGTAAAAGAAAATAAAATTATGAAACTGTCTGCTTTGAAGAGCTTTAGAAGTCTGCTTAGAGCATGGCTGTATCTTTCAGTAACTCTGATCTTAAGTGATTCCTTGGGAAAAGGTTGTGATTCGTAAAACTGAAAGCCTACCTTCATATGCACCTTACGTTGCACTTTCCCTCTCTCTGTGCCTTTCTTTTACTCTCAAGTTAGATAATAAATTTTCTAGCTGTGCTGTCTATTTGTTTGTTTACTGATTTTCTTCCTAGCCTTTTTTAATAAGTAGTGGTATGACTGTAGATGGTATGACAGACAAGGAGAAGCTTATATGAAGAGAAAGAAAGGAAGCTTCAAGGAGAAAAAGAGCATCAAGGAGATCGGAGGAAGAGGAAGATTAAAGGAAAAAGCAGCAGACAACTGCGATTTTCAGCTAGAAGGGATTCAGCAGCTGTCATTAAAAACCTGCAGCTCTGCTTGAAACATATTGATCAGACTATTTCAATGTTTTCTGTACAACTTAGAGCGGCCTATGTTTACTTCAAATTATAGCAATGTGATAGTCTACTCAGGAAATAATACGTATCTCAAGCAACTAACTAATACTTTTATTTTTAAAGAAGGAAGCTTGCCCTGTCTTTTTTTTTTTTCCTAGAAAAGGATGCTCAGCTTTCAACGTTCTGCTCACCTACTCATGGACACACAAGTTTCAAAATACTCTTTGTGCTAAAGATGTGTTTTTTCTTTTTTCTTCCTTTTTCCCTTCCTTTTTCTTCCTTTTTATTTTTTTTTAAGAGGACCATCTATACATAAAATTCCCTAATATCGTAAACTTTTCCTAGAATTAATATCTCAGGAGGGCTTATAAAGGTAATGGAGAAGACAGTATCTGCATATTTGCAGAGTACTGCAGAGCTGTAACCAATTCCGCTAAAATGATAAGTGAAGAAAGTCACTAGATTGTGGACAACTTGTTTGTTGGTAGGATTTCTAAACCATTTTGCACACAGTATTCTTGTACTGATATATAAAAGATACTTTCTAAAAAGCAAGTACTTCTTTTGGTATGTAATATTACTAAGACTGTCCTTATCTTCCACCTGAGTGTATTTCAGGCTTAATTTTTAAGTTCTCATAGTTTCTAACCACACAAGTCCTTTTAAATAAATTGTACTCTAAAATACAAATGTTAAGAGTACAAAAATGCATGAGGCAGGATGATTCATGTCTTGTATATACCTCTGTTCCTGTAACACCCTTTTTAGTGTTATCATTTCTTCTTGCATATTAAAATCTGCTGCATCAGTCTAAAATACAGAATTACATTACATTTTGGGCAAAGAGCAGAAGGGAAAAAAAGAGGAGGAAAAAGCACATTCATGCTGTCATTTGCTTTCAAACACAAAGCAAAACCCTTCAAAAGTTTTCTCATTCCATAGTGAGAAAAGAAAAAATGTCCCTTATATCTTGTCTTCCTCTCTAGGTGCATGAATGACATTTTTGTTCTGATGTGACTTTTGTAAGAATCAAAATTCCTCAGCCTAAGGTTTTTTATGTTTTATAATGTACTAAGCTCAACAAACCTTCGTAGAAAATAGAATACTCTTAATTATGAATAAATTAACTAAATTAGTAACATGAGATGGATATGCAATTAAGGGACTGTTAATTGAAACTGGAAACACAGCTGTATACAGCTTAGAGATGAATCACACCAGTAATGACGCAGATGTTTATAAAATGTGATTATGTTTAGCAGGAGCATACTATTGAAATTCCCCAGCCTATTCTTATATTGTGTCACTGAAATGGTTTTTAAACCCATGAACATCAGGAATCAGGATCTCAGGGATGGCAAATTAGGCTCCCTGGATATGTGGATTAGTGTTGTCTGAATGTCAGCAATTTAATTCTCCAGCTTTCAAAGAATGTAGACATGGAGCCAAAAACAAACATCTGTTAGTTATACACTCATTCAGAAAAAAAAAAAAAATCTCTGGCAAGCTACAGCCTGTCTGAATATGAGAAAGACAGTAGAATACAGTATCTCTAAGCAGTAAAACTGCTGTGTAAATATACTGATCATGTAAATAATATAGCCCAGGACTTCATGAAATCTACATTGTGTACCACTGTGAATACATCTTTTCGGGACCATTCCTCCAAAGAGCTAGAAGGATCAGGAATAAGTGATATTACCGATCTACAGGTTTAAGACTTGATTAGCTTTCTAAAAACAGCAAATCAGGCTTTATAGTCTTTCAGCTTTTACATATTTCCTAGGATGTTCTTTTATAAACTGTACAATAAAGGGTTTTTCTTCTGGCACAAAAGAGGCACAAATGTTGCTCTTAGGTCATACAAGGATATCTGCGCCATGGAGGCTCACCAGGGACAGCAGTTGGTGCAGCTGTGAGGGATGGCAGAGCAGACAGAGCCGGTGGCCCATGATGGCTTAAGTTCTAACACTAAAGTCTGCCTCATACCTCTTACTTTACAGAGTGTTGTTCCCACTGAATACCATATAATAGCATGTAAACGTCATGTAAAGAAGTCTGCAATTTGTTTTCTGGAATAGGTTCACAGACTAATGCAATTTCATTTTATAACACCTAGTTTTCCTTAAATATAACCATGTTTTCAAGAAACATGCTGAATAATGTGTGTGTGTCCAAAGCCTTTTCCACATACTGTAGTGCAGCTCACATTACAACTACGATAGTGGTTGTGATTCAAGGGCCTCAGCCTGTATAACAATAAATATAAACACAAATTTACACTAAATAGCATTTGTTTTTCTCTCCCCCTTTTCTAGGGACAGACTCTTAGACTTCATAAAGTATCAGAAATACAGTAAAATTAAAACACTACTATGACTTACAACAAATTGACACAATTTCATCCTCATTTATCTAGGTTTCATAATGTCCGTTTTTCACCCATAAATGGATTCTTATCTAAAAACATGCAAATTCATGCACAGGGTGGTGAAAATAATTTGAAAAATTATGTCGAGTGTCATTGGCAAAGCTAAAATAAGCAGCATGACCTGGCACTGTTAAACATCACAGGTTTATCCCATCAGCTGTGGGAATTACTGAGCACAGTGTAACAACGTAGGGGCACAGCGCTGAAAGAGAAAAGTGGTGATCATAAAACTGGACTTGTCTCTGTCTTTCAGAAACTTTATTTGCTGAGAGTTGACCTCCTATACAGTGGTGAAGAAAAAAGGATTAGAATTTGACTTTTTAAAAGAGGGAGCCTGCATGATTTCTGCAACAGACCATACTGGTCTGACAGTATTTGACATGTCATTCACAACTGAAGGCCTTATGAGCAATATGTAAACCTTTTCTCTTTAAAGGTAAACCTAGCCAGATTTGGGAATGTTTTGCCGCCAGCTACAACAGTGTATGTGCAAACCAAATTCAGTTATCTTAGCTCTTTGGCTGGCAAAAGTACACACAACGTCAATTCAGGATTTGAAATGTGATGTTTTGAGATAAGGAACTGGAATGCAGGGATATACAAGAAACACAAAGCTATTTTATGGAAGACACATTCTTCTATTTCTTCTGAATACCCTAAAAATCCACTGCACTGCTGAAACAGTGTTGCATACGTCAGCTATATGTCAGATCAGTAGGACAGAACTTGATGTTTTTACAGGTGGAAAAGTGTCATATAAGAGAGTATTAGGGGGAAAAGGACACAAAGCCTTTGAGACCAATATAGGAAATCAGAGGGATGGAAGTGACAATATTCAACACAATTAATAAATTATCTACAAACACAGACTTAGACTTATTGTTCTAGATTGATTAATATTAATTCATCACACCATTGATTTTGTTTTAAACCAAGCTGAGCTATGGCAGAGAACCAACTTTGAACACCTAAGAATGGAAGAGAAAGGATAATTGAGTCTTTAACCTACACACTTGAGGCTTCCCAAACAAAATGGCATACCCTAAATAATTCATTTCCATAACAGTATTTGGATGTTGCTATGATTCTCCAGGTAGAAAATAAACAACAAATTAATATGAATGAAAACTGAAATTGTAAGCTCTGGGTCAAAACCCGCAGCTTTTACTATGTCTGTTCTGCAAATAAGGGGTCCATTTCTAAAGGTTATTGCAGTATCAGTGTTTATAAAGTAACAGCAAGCAAAAGAACTGAATAGCTTAGATGAGCCACAGAAAGCAATGACCATCTTGAAATAATTCCTTTTGCCTATGTGATGCTGGGTAGATCCAAATTAGGAAGGATTTTATAGAAAATGTTTGCACACACAACCCTTATCAGGACCTGAGCCATTTTAATTATAAAGTGCCCTCCTGTACAGTTAACATACCTTTACATGACTTCTACACTGTCCAGAATATTTTATAGAAGGACACAACATTCAGAATTTCTCAAAGTGTGACAAAAACTGCAATGGCACTTTTAGAGAGCACCTTGTGAAGATAGTCTGAAAATGACACACATAATAATCTACAAAGGCTGGTTTTAAAACTCTGTCACAACTTAATGCTACTGACACTTTTAGTATTTTAAACACTACTGTTAACAGTACTTTCTAAAATGGCAAAAATATCTTACTAAGCTTAAAGTCCTAATGAAGCAAAAAGATTTAGAGAATACAGCACACAACACTGCATAGCCTAAAGACTGTAAAAGCTTTCTGTAACCTTAAAATAGACAGCCTGACATAAAAATATATGCAGCGATATAGTATGTGATTGATATGTCAGAAAGACACAAAATAACTCAAGAAAGAAAAAAAATTGGCTAACATTAACCTTCTGCACTGGAAATTTGCATGTTATCTCTCTTCCTTTGGCTTTTTATTACTTTAAATGAAGCTTCTTCTAAAAAAATTCACAGCATTTCAGAAAAGGGATTAGCAAAATGAGGAGAAAGAGCAAGATTTTTTGCCAGTTTTACATTCTCTCCCTCTAAAAACCTTTAACAATACTTTGGCACCGGGACTTGAAATCTAAGAGGTTTTATACTGCTTCCAAGGATATTCATTAAGGTTTCACTGAGCTACAAGCCTCTGAAAATCACATTAGAAAGCGCTTTTACAGGACAGCTCTTAAATTCTGTGAATGCTTTATCTGCAACAAACCTGTTCCACATTCAAAGCAAACTTTGTACATCTGCTTTAACCTCACTTCAGACCAAGTGGGGATGACTGGACAGATGATCTGTGTCAGCAGAGTCTACCCCCTCCAGGGTATGGAGCACAACCAGAAAGTGCTAAGACTCGTCATCTTCCCGGTGTCAGCAGACAGCTGACAATGTATCCTACCCTACCTGACCCTAAGCAATCCTATCCTATTCTATTGCATGTTAAAATCTAACCCACGATTTATGAGAACTGACAATTGCTAACATTTTGGCAAGGAAAGGGACCTGTGATGTGGAAGTCAGGATTGGAGAATGACTTATAATTGCAGTGTTCATTTTTGTTTTGTCCTTGTTTGCTTTCACTATTCTGACTGCTGCTAACTTTGTGCACCTCCCAGCTTTTCATCCTCACATGTCCTTACCTTAAAAACCCCCTTATTTTCACAATGAACAGTCTAAACATAGGTCATTAGAATCAGGTCACACGCCTAAAAAGGGGTTGAAAAAAAATCAGTGCATATTCTCTCAATTTGGACAAGAAGAAAAATAAAGCTATCATTCCAATTTTAGCATCCAGGTAAAAACTCCCAACTCCCATAGTCTACACACCTTTCTAGGACTCAAATTCAGAGGTTTATTTCTCAAATTGTAACCTCCCCTTTCCTTGTCAAAGGGATTTTTACAGAAATAATTTCAATCAATGTTTTTAAGATGGTCAGATATTATGGATCATGAACATTAAAGAATATGAATAATTCCATTGTCTGTACAGTTTCAATGGTGGCTATCAAGTAAGTTAAAGAGCTATAAACTAAATGATTTAGCTAAAATTGCTTGACTAAAAAGCAACAGAACTAGTGGATGTTGGTTTCCAGTGAAAAAATTTTCAGGAGTATCTATAACCTCAGCTTTCCCTAGTATCCTAAATATAGTCTGGTGTGACTCATATAGATGTGTGCTGCCAAATGTAATCCATAACTGCTGACAGGTGGAAGTAAATTGTGCAAGTCTCATTTTATAAGGAAACAAGACTAACATATATCAACTAATACGCCCATTCTCTTCCTATCACTTATCCATCAACCAGCTAAATCAGCGATCTTACAGAATATATTGTACATTCAAAGACTGTACAACAGAATGCTAAATACAAGTCGCATGTGTAACATTTTCTTGTATTTTATAATCTTTAAGTGCTTTGCTTTGTACTTATAAACAAAAAAATGTATCAAAAGAAATCTATATATACATATTGAAATGACAATATAAAGTAGGGTAAATTACTGTTCTTCTGCATGGTTCTTCAAAACAAATATTCATAGAGGACAAAATTCCACAGTAAAGGAAGTAAAAACAGGATAACAGAACTCGAAAAATGAATGTATTTTTTATATCAAAAAATGACTAAAGCATTTACAGTTTCAACAAACTGAAATTCACACAGAACATCATAACTGTAACATGATTTTATTGGTTTTCCTGCTGAGATGGCTGTTGATGACAACCATGCCTGTTTATACTTAGATATACACCTTCTTTCACTTACTACCCTAAACATGCCACAAAGAACAATGAAGATGTACTCCTAATTTAGGAAGGAATCTCTCAAATTTTTTGATACACACATCCTTAGAAGAATTGAATTCCAATGCAGATAGCTGGCTTTCCTCCACTAGCTTTCAGAAATTAATAAATAGGATCTCTAAAGAATGAATGACTGTAAAATTAATCTATAGGCATATTTTTCCAGACAAACATCGAGCAAAACTGAGACTCAAGCTAACAGAAATGAAGAAAACTACATGGGTATATGACTTCTGAAGCCAACTGGCATAGCCAGTTAAATAAATAAGAGACCATTAAAGAGCCATGACAACTGTGGATTTGGCAGAAATTCCAGTTCTCATGGAATATACAAAACATCATTTTAATTAAAGAGTCTGATGGGAAAACTCAACTTCCAAAAAGAATCAAAATCTCCCTCTGCTGGGAAGATTAAATCTGCAACTGCTGAAATAATTTCAAATTTCAAGGTTGAAAAGAAGTATGATTTTAGTTATGC
The DNA here is from genome assembly GCF_000695765.1 of Mesitornis unicolor. Classification (NCBI taxonomy): domain Eukaryota; kingdom Metazoa; phylum Chordata; class Aves; order Mesitornithiformes; family Mesitornithidae; genus Mesitornis; species Mesitornis unicolor. The sequence goes on along the minus strand of NW_010171594.1, from coordinate 9,095 downwards.
CTTAATTAGTGTAATTACAGATGAGCTAGAATTTTGGCTCCATATATTTAGAAAAGCTATGTCCTGCTTTTGTCAGCTACTAACAGATGACATAAGTCAAAATATAGTTTAACAAAGACAAAAAGCAAACAAACAGAAACTAATTAATTATTAAAATTAATGAAATGACACAATGGAAAGAGAAACTGCTAAGATAATAGAAAGGTATTAATGCATATAAAATGGTAACAATTAATATAAAAATATTACAGCCTTTTATATGGCACATTCTTATATACATGACATTCTTTGTCTCCTGCAAAAGAAGAAATATGTTTCTTGCCACTGTTTCATCATCTGCCAATCTATCCTCTTTTAACATATTCCCAGTTTACACTCACTGTTTAGTTTGGAAAAAATATTTTTTTTCTTGTAATGTAAGATTTACAAAAATTTAAGGCAGATTTTCTGTTTAATGATATGACTAGAGCTTTCCTGTGTGAGATTCCTATGCAGTAACAATTGTACAACTGAATTGTAATGAACTGGGAGAGGTTTCTCTTTTTCTTTAGGAAAAATGATATAATAGAATATCCTTAATCATGTTCAAATCTTAATTATATGGTTTAGACCTGAAGTATCCTTCCTGAAAGCATTACTATGCTACACATATAGAAATAGAAGAAGGACCTCAGAATCTGGCAAACTTGTTTCAATTCAACTGTGAGAGACTTGAAAATACATGTCTCTTACATGTATATTTTTGTTGTTATTTTGCTTCTTTTCTGAGGATTTTTTTTCTTGGAGAAGGCATGGAGGACAGAAGGTGAAATAAAACTGAAAAAAATTCCCAAACTGAAAAGCTACTATAATAGGTCAGCGCTTATTTCCGTTTACATTTTGATGCAATTTATTTGCCCTGGTTCCCATCCCCTACTTGGTGTGAGACAAGGATTGCTGCCCAGCATGCCCATGATTCAGCTTTTGAGGGATTCACTGGATCTGAACAAATATTTGAAAACATCTATCATTACAATTTAGTGGGACATTTACATATGGAGGCCAGCAAGACTCTGATGCATAATCTCAATTTCACATTGATTTCAGATAAAAAGGAATTTTCCCTTTGGGCTTTTATATTCTCTATGGTAGTTCCTCTGCAAACATAGATGGTAAGATTAATTCATATTTCTCACCACGGATTGAAAGAACCAGCAAACACTTGTGAAGCACCTGGAAGATGCCAGGCTTTGAAATAATTAATTGCAGTAATACTTATTACAATAGTGTGCATTACACAGCTCAGTAAAGAGCCTGTCCTCAGCAGAATACAAATATGACTACGATACAACTTTAGATATCTGCCTGTGGCAGTGTTAAAAGCCTGCTGTTTCTTCAGCAGCTCTTGCAAGCAGAGAATGCTGTTTGAAGGAACAGAATAATAGTTGTGGCTGGACCCTTTAGCAAGAGGCAGCATACTTCTGCACCACATCAATCTTCAGATCCACACATGCTGGGGAATCTTTGCTACTGGTGCAAGATGAGCTGAGGAGTAAGGAACAACACTGAAACTATGGGAAATGCCCCTTTACAATCACACTTTACATATAGAAATCATAGAATCATTTAGGTTGGAAAATGGGCAGCCAGCATGGTTTTACCAAGGGCAAGTCCTGCCTGACAAACCTAGTGGCTTTCTCTGATGGAGTGACTACATCAGTGGACAAGGGAATCACAGAATCACAGAATGTTACAAGTTGGAAGGGACCTTGAAAGAACATCTAGTCCAAGTCCCCTGCCAGAGCAGGATCACCTAGACTAGGTCACACAGGAACGCGTCCAGGCGGGTTTTGAATGTCTCCAGAGGAGACTCCACAACCTCTCTGGGAAGCCTGTTCCAGTGCTCTGTGACCCTCACAGTGAAAACGTTTTTCCTTATGTTCAGGTTGAACCTCCTATGCTTTAGCTTGCACCCATTGTCCCTTGTCCTGTCATTGGCTGTCACTGAGAAGAGCCTGGCTTCTTGCTCCTGACACTCGCCCTTTACAAATTTATAAACATGAATGAGGTCACCCCTCAGTCTCCTCATCTCTGAGCTAGAGACCCAGCTCCCTCAGCCACTCCTCATAAGGGAGATGCTCCACTTCTTTAATCATTAGGAAAAACCTGTACACTGTAAGGTTTATCAAAGACTGGAACAGGCTGCCCAGGGAAGTGGTTGAATAACCATTCTTGGATGTATTTAAAAGTCATCTAGATATGGACATGGAACTGTTGGAGTGGGTCCAGAGAAGGGCCACCAAAATGATCCAAGGGCTGGAGCACCTCTCCTGTGAGGCCAGGTTTAGAGAGCTTTAGCTGGGTTTGTTCAGCCTGGAGAAAAAAGGCTGTGAGAAGACCCTATTGTGGCCTTTCAGTATTTAAAGGGGGCCTATAAGAAAGATGAGGACAACCTTTTTAGCAAGGTCTGTTGTGACAGGATGAGGAGTAATGTTTTTAAACATTAAGGGAGGGTAGGTTTAAACCGCACATAAGGAAGAAATTTTTTTTATATATTTTTTTTTATAATGAGAGTGGTGAAACACTGGAACAGGTTGCCCAGAGAGGTGATAGAGGTCCTGGAAACATTCAAGATCAGCTTGGATGGGGCTTTGAACAACCTGATCTAGTTGAAGATGTCCCTGCTCACTGCAGAGAGGTTGGACCAGATGACCTTTAAAGGTCCCTTCCAACCTGAAGCATTCTGTGATTCTGTGAAAAGACCTTTAAGATCATCAAGTCCAACCATAACTGTACATATATATGTGTGTGTGTATACCTATCTCTCTCTATATATATATGCATGCTATGGGCTGTTTTAGCTCTACCGACTTTATGTGCTTCCTCCAGCTTGCTTAGTTTTACCAACTAGACAGGCTGGGCTATACTCTATTATAGACAGAGGCAGCCACTTGGAAATTATCACAGTTCATCACAACTTGCTGAACTAAAAGCACTGGAATATAAATACCATGACAAAGATATCTTAAAAGATACATTTTTTTGGATAAAAGACCATTCTTGTATTTTTCAGCTTATTAGAGGTACTAGTCCAAATATGAGTAGACACAATTAGATTTAAACAAACAAACAAAAATCTTTCCTGATAACTGAAAGCCACATTTCCATAGGAAATTCTTTTACATTTCAGAGGCTTTGCCTTTTGGCCAGCATTATACTGATTGGATCTCAGAGTAAAGTGAAGTGGATATAACTCCCTGGTCTGTCTGGCTCTTCAAATGTCAGCTGGAAGTAAGCAAGAGTTTGCAAGATGTGTTTTTGCCCAGGATGATCTCATTTCACATACTGTTTGAAGCACAGAGGATCTGAACATGAGAGCTCCTTGTGAAATTCATAACAAATAGCTCCCTGGAGAGATATCATCTCCTTTTATGTTTAAGAAAAATGGAAAAATAAACAGTATATTTTCCTCAAAAGTGCTCTTTTAAAGGCATGAAGCTAATTACTTCCATATTGCTTAAACTCCACAAATGATGATATAGTTCTCAGTGACTGAGCTGAGTACATTAGCTTTCATTAACAAAATATGCCTTCACACAACGCTTCAAAACCAAGACTGGTTGAGTCTGTAAGAATTTCCAATATGAAATATCTGTGTGTCTAAGTTCAAAATTCTGTCTCCTTGACACTCATTCATCACTAACCTTCCTTCCCTACAATTTCATTCCAGTAATACTCAATGCATACCGATGAAAATTGAACAAAAAAAGGTAAATCAATGGAAAATGTGATATTACAGAAATATAAATGAAGTTCTGCAAAGATTCTGCAGGAATTTGATACTATTAGCTTATTATCTCACTGTACATCCACAGGGCAATACTGCAAATGTCTGAATGTGGTCTCCCTCATTGTTATGTTTGTAAAATTAATGTAATATTAAATCTCTGTAAGATTTGGCTTAAAATGATACATTTCCTCCTCTGCTTTTATGAAAGTCCCAGTGTTAATAAAGCAACAAACAAGGCATCATTTCATCTTCTACACAATGCTCTGCAACTTTCTCATAACACTAGAATTCACTATTATTTGAGATCTGATAAACCGTAAGTCCTTATGTACTTTCCCACACATAACCAAGAATGGGTACATTTCTGGCAAGCAACAGCACAGAAGCCCCTGTCTTATGATTTTTTCTGCAGTGATATTTTCTAGGAAATAGGATACATTGGCAAGAAATATTTTCTCCATTAGGAATATGACAAGGGGAGAGAGAAAAAGAGAGATCTAACCTTTGAGGGTAAAAAAATGACAAGTAAACTAAGCAGCATTATGGCTGGAGAAAAAAGGAAACACAAAAAAATCATAGAAAGAAATACTTTTTGAAAAAAAGGAATGAATAGATGCCAAAAAGAAAAAATGGGTAGTATAAAAGAAAGACACATGAAAATAAGTAAAAGGCTGAAATAGATAGAAAAAGATTATGAAAGGACTGAAGTATTAAGGAGATATTTTATGTGACATTACAATAAGAAAGGCAATTAGTTAAAAAACAACAACAGCAACAACAAAAACCAGAATAATAAAAAATTTTAGCAGTCAAACTGAAAACCAGAAACAAAATAGGACCCTATCTTGGAAGTAGAATGGTTTTGCATGAAACAAAAAAGAAATTATTTTTCTTTCTTCCTATTGCATGGCTAAAATCTTGGTCTTCTATAAATAGTATCCCACCTAACTGGAGTGGTGGCCATACACAACTAAGTCTAATTCTAACACAGAACAATATTATGTGTAATACTCTAAAATGCCACTCAGGTGTGAGTGTCAATGTTCAGCAGACTTCATATGTAGAACAGTTGGCCTAGATGATTGTAGTGCATCCCTTCCAACTTTAGTCTATTCTATTCTATTCTATTCCATTCCATTCCATTCCATTCCATTCCACTCCATTCCACTCCATTCCATTCCATTCCACCCTATAACAAAAATGAGATCTGCCCCTCAATATGTTTCAAACCCTGCTCCCTTTTAAGGAGAAAAAATGTATTATAGGAACAGATGTGCTCTTCATCTTGGCCTTTAGTACATGATAATCCTTCAAAGTGACTTATGTCTTTTCCTCTCAGGATGTGTTTAAAAATCTACTGGAGTGTTTTCACCTTGTTCTCTGTATCTTCCAGATGATGTTTAGGTAAATATGTAAAAAAGACATTAAACCATAATATTCCAATTACCTATCTGTTCCGCCAGCTCTAACACCTCACTCTGACATACTGTTTTCAAGTATCCATCTTCACAGAAGATGAAACACCGTGTTTTCCAAATACTCTGGATTTGATAAATAGATACAATAATTTACAATGAAAATTGAATTGTTCCCAATGCTTCCTGTACTCTAGAAAAATGGCATGTTACCTCTGAAATGTTTGTGAACATGTGACTTGCCCTATCTTTAAACTGCCTACAATGCCAACATCTAATGGTTTCATGAATGGTAACAACAAAACATTTATGTTGGGCTTTCTTTCAGATTTGTTTGTCCTTTTCACACCATAGATACTTTCACTCTGAAAAATTTTCCTGCTTTCCTTTATTTCTTGATGAAGTAATAAACTATTTCAGCAAATCAGTGAAACTTAGTTACCTATTTTTTAGTGAAATAAGGTATTTTTCAATGAATCATAGCAAATTTTTTTAACTCAACTGTTTGGGGGTGGATTTTTTTTCTTTTTTTTTTTTTTTAAATGAAACACGTGATTTCTCTCATCTGTGGAATAAACATTTCAGGAATACTCATTTTCTTTTTGAGATTTCTGTTGATCTGCTTTAATAAGATTACCTGAACTCTCTCCCAAGGATCTAGGAAAAAGTGGATACCAATGAACAAAGATATAGGACTAATGAACTTTTACTTAAACCAGCTTTACTTAAACTCTCACTGCTAACTGCTGTTTTAGGACAAAGAAAAAAAAATCCTGTTAACATTTGCATGAACTGTGATAAACTGGAGATATCACAGTTATGAGATTTCTTTTGGAAAAGCAGTAAAGGAGCAATAACCTTTCACTGACTATTAGAGTTGACAGCACCATGATCTTTTATCAGTATGTAGGACAAGAAGGAATTGTTCATTGTTGTCCATTGCTAGTATTTGAATTTTACAACAAAGGCAAAACTCTCTATGAATCTCTCTACTTCTATGTTGTTGCAATATATTAAGGTAAATACAATAACACAATTTCAAAATGTGAAGCAGTGATGGAGCAAAAAATAAAACAGTGAGTAAAATCCAGCCCTTAATGAAGTTTACTTGCATCTACTTTCATTTAATCATACAATTACTACCCTGCTATGGAACCTACATCACCATATACCACTGCATGTTTACATATGCTCTCTCATGCATACTGTTCCTAAAATTCTAAGTTAAGATACAGCGCCTTTTGAAAAAGTACATATTATTGAAGACTTTATCACAAGGTAACACAAAATAATCTAAAATGTAAGTGCTACATATGTAAACAAAAAAATCCAGAGAATTTGTAAATTTTTAAATACTTACAATTTATAATTGATGTTCTCCTTAATTTCATAATATATCTTTATATTTTCCCTGCATTAGAGCTCAATTTCTAAAATTCCTTTCTGACCATCTTTACTTGAAGTATCAAATACTTCTAATTACCTGAATGTACGTAATGCTTGTAATTTCATAATTGATTCTACAGATATGACTTTAAAGGTTCCACTGCACAGAATCATTAATCTGCCTGTAAGGAAATTATTTAAAACTGCTGATCCTGAAAATTATTTAAACAATAGTAAAAGGAATGAAGCAGCAGAAGTAAACTGTCTTATGAAAATCTTTCATTTACATCATAAAAATATATGTAAAATATGGATAAAGCCATTAAAAGAGCAAGAACTGCTAAATGTTAATATTTAAATATAAATAATCTATTAAATATTTTAGCTGTATGAGAACTTCAACCATATGAAAAAAACTAGGTTACCTGATTTCTTCTTGATAAAGTATTTGGAAGCATATGAAAATATGGCATCAACTTTAACTCCTATTTTCTCATAGAGACACCATTACTGACAGCCTGTTTCCACTTTAATTGTTAGTACACCTTTGGTGCTTTTCCACCGGGAAAAAAACAAGCACAGAGAAGTAAAAAAATATTTACTTCAAAGTAGCATTAAGAAAAAAGTAACAGGAAATGTACCTGTAGCACCTTCCACCTTGTGTTCAGGTCTTCCACACAGCTGAGATTGTACTGGGAGAGTTGAATATCAGGAGTGAACTGGTGAGCGAGGTCATTGACTTGATGCACCTTTTCTTTAAGGGGTACAATTTCTGCTCGATAAACCTGTGTGAGTTAAACACAAATAAAGATAAGCACTAACTTCAAAAAACTATTGGCTCTGCTACTAGCTGATTACTAATGTAAAGGTATTCCATGTCAAGCTGAAAGGAAGGAGTATACTGGTCATTATACATTTAAATCTTTCTATATATCTTCATAATAGACTCTAGGTCTCAAGGGTAAGGCCCAGCATTTCAGAAGGTGATATAAAGTTGGAGCCTTCATAGCAATTTTTGCCCAGCTAAACCAAATCTCTAACCAGAGCACCCACAGGAATGTGCACTGCAAAGCATGCTTCTCTCCCATCTCATCCTCTGTGCATGTGTGGCATGTGTGGGGTGGACAGGAGTGCTGTTTAACACATGAAAACAGAGGAAGGCTGCTGTTCCTAAATACAAGGAATGAGAAAAGAGAAGCCATGATAAAACTATTTCAGGCCTCTTACCATGATCTTACTCTGGGAATCTTGTGTGTTACAAATAAAAGATTAGTAATGGAAAGAAACAAAAATAAATTTTCCTATGAATCCTCCACTGGCCTAGATGACTCATATTTCAGAAAGAATATAATGTATCTTGTATGATAACCTTTAAAACTAAGCATATAAATAAATAAGAGCAGGCCAGTTAATAATTTCAGTAATGTATGTGAAAAACAAATGTTACTAGTTACAAATTTCTTGATTTTAAAAGCAACAGCCTGGTGATGATACTTCCATGATGCATCTGAGTAAATTCACACAAATTCAGGCACCATCCCTCTACTGAAGACAGGAATCTCTATATAGATCCTTCCACTGTTCTATATCTATCTTTTCTAAGGAAACATTTATTAATCTTTAACATGATAAATTGTGTCAAAATGTAACAATGAACCATTTTTAAGGGACAAATTCTTTAAGTTTCAGGAGCACTTTTTATTGCCATATGATGTCTGAACACAAAGGCAGGATAATTTACTTGCTATATTAGTCTTGCTTTCTAGCTCCTTCTCTCAGACCACATGTGGTCTGTATCTCATTTTAGGTCACTGAATAACCTGAAATTTTTGCCTAGTTACCATTTCATCAATATGTGATGCAAAAAAGGTGGGAAAAAAGCCCATCCAGTACCTCAGAGAATCACAGAATCATTTAGGTTGGAAAAACCTTTAAGATCATTGGGTCCAACCTTAAACCTAACACTGCTAAGTCCACCACTGAACCACGTTCCTAAGCACCATATCTACATGTCTTTTAAATACCTCCAGGGATGGTGACTCAACCAGTCCCCTGGACAAGCTGTTCCAATGCTTGATGACCCTTTCAGCAAATAAATTTTTCCTAGTACCTAATTTAAACCCACACTGGTGCAACTTGAAGCCACTTCCTCTCGTCATATTGCTTGTTACTTGGGAGAAGAGAGCAACATACACCTCACTACAACCTCCTTTCAGGTAGCTGTAGAGAGTCATAAGCTCTCCCTTCAGCCTCATCTTCTCTAAACTAAACAGCCCCAGTTCCCTCAGCCGCTCCTCACAAGACTTGTGCTCCAGACCCTTCACCAGCTTCACTGCCCTGCTCTGGACACACTTCAGCACCTCAATGTCTTTCTTGTAGTGAGGGGTCCAAAACTGAACACAGTATTTGAGGTACAGACTCACCAGTGCCGACTAAAGGGGAACGATCACTTCCCTACTCATGCTGGCCACACTATTTCTGATGCAGACCAGGATGTGTAGGGGAAAGGGACCTGGGGGTCCTGG
>NW_010171593.1:9472-10328 GCF_000695765.1 Mesitornis unicolor | reverse complement strand
CTCCTCAGAGAGGCGAGTCCGAGGCAGGAGGCACTGGCCAGGTCTTCCGACGTGAGGAGGTTGGCATCAAAGCCCTCTGCTCTGCTAGCGGGGCATCAGCAGCCTACCCGCCCACCCCTGTCTCCATTGGTTTGTGCCCGTGAGAAGAAAATAAAATTAAGTAGTGCATTAAGAAGACATTTAATAAAGCATTAACAAAGACAGCCATCTCTGTAGGGCTAAGGATTAAACCAAAAAGTATCTCTCTGTGCTTACAAACTCCTCTCCTGGTGCTGTGAAGGGTAGCTCCACAGTAAGACTGGGCTCACTGAATTTATTTAGAGTAAAATTCAGTTTCATTCACACCTCAGCCTCAGTCTTCTCAGTGCCAGTGGCTTTGTTTGCAGAATAAGAATACAGGTTGCGATTATTTCCCTAGGTTAATTTGAATTTGTTCACTTTGAACAAGGTTTCTTCCATATGGTCATAGAGCTCCCAGTAGATATGTCCAGCAGAAAAAAGTATGAATTTAGGTTCTTATTCACCACTTTCACACTAAAATCACAGCAAGGCAAACACAACCGCCAGATATGAAATATAAATAACAAACAATGCCCAGATTGGAAACTTTCTAGAGATTACATTAGACTCTGGAACAGGGCCCCTGACTCTTGTCAAAGAAGTGTTATCTTGAGATTGTCAATGCATGCTTCAGGGTAAGAGTGACTTTGTCCACAGAGACCCAAGGGAACATAACAAGTGACATCAGTCATATTTTGGACACCGCAGAGCCTAGTGTCACTAAATGTCAACTAAATCTCTGTACGTGGCTCTCTTCAAAGAGTCATTCCTGAAGTCCTACTGCTGAAAGGTGAGG
>NW_010171593.1:0-9449 GCF_000695765.1 Mesitornis unicolor | reverse complement strand
GGGAAAGGACACGATGATCTACATACCAGGTATATAGCAATCTATTTTGTTTTCCTTTAGTTTCCATCAAGGCTGAAGTGCCACTCCACCAGAGGTAGGACATTAGCTGACGAAAGGCAGGAGGCTTACGCCGAAGCAATGGCCATTTCTTTTTACCCTAGAGCTGATGCTGTCTGTTCCACCTCAGCATTCCTTGCGAAGCCAGAGACAACACACCAGTCTGGCCAAACACAAAAATAAAACTCCAGACAGGCTTCTTTGGGAAAAGTGAAGTTACATGTGAAAGGGGAATTGGAACTGGAATGTACAGGAATGCTAGCATTCATGCCATCAGGTCAAATCCTGATCCTACTCACTTTATGGTAAATAAAGAGCAGTCCCAGGGACATGCCAGCTACAGCAGCTCCTTATTAGGGCTTTTATTTGTAAGCCTGAGCTCTTCAGAAATAATTAAATGGAGAGACATTTTATGGTATTGAAAACAAAACTTTGTATTTTCTTGGTGAAACCAAGAAATTTTTTCCTTTTCCATTTTTCCTTTCACAGAAGTTGACTCATGTAAAAAGTATTCACAAAGGAATAATGCAAGCCTACTCAGGGATACAAATAGACTGGACTTTGTCAATTGGTCCCCTGTCAGTTACAGATGGGACAAACTTCTGCTTTGGTGTAAACTGATGGCAAAGTTTTGAGTACCATGGAGGGATGGTGGCAGAGACATTCTTGCAGGTCTAGCCAAAGCAGTTAAAGAAACAAGCCATGAGCTGCTGCCCCTGAGGTTACGGTTTCCCAGCAGGATCCAATGGTGCAAATGGAAACCACATGGCAAAGCTACCAGCTTGGCTCAACTCGCCTTCTGCAGCAGCTCAAAGTGAATTTGCTGACTTTGCCCTGAGGCTGATTAGCTCACCAAGGCCTTTCGCTTGGCTCAGCTGAGGACATGGCCACCTCCTACCCTAAGGCATTCGCAAAGAGGAGATAGGCAGTAACATTTAAAATTAGGAAAGCCTGTTTCTGAAAACATCATGAGTTTGAGCTTGAAAGGAAGAATTTGCACAAGACATCCTTATCTGGGATCTGAGTTCAAGGCTGTTCGTATCCTGGGTGTTGGTTCAGTTCATTACGGAGATAAGTCCAAGCTGTGAAGTTTGAATCTGGACCAAATTTCTCCAGTTTGAAAGTGTTGGCTCCATCATTTTGGAAAGGGCCTACCACTGCTACTAGGTCCTTTAACCTGAACAGCAGATACAGATATAATAAAAAGAGTAATAAACATTAGGAAGTCATTGTAATTGCATCAAGCTGAAGCCCAAACACTTTCCAGAGTCTCTAATTTATAAAGAAAGAAGAAATAGTAAAGCATAAACAATAACTGAAACACATCCAACATTTCAATCAGCATAGTGCATTTATTACATAACTGTTATAAAAATATTCTGCTAACGCAGGAAGTTTGGGGCAAGAACAAGAGCAAAGGCAATTAGCTATACTTGTTGCGATTACAAGATATTTGACAAAATATTGTTTAATATTTGAAAGTATATGATTACAAGTAGAAGATCTCTATCAATACTGTTTGTTTAGTATAATGAATGTGGCAATAAAATCATGTTCTGTGTCTGTGGCAACACCACTCCACATCGTTGAGGTATAAACTATAGATTATACAACTTCAGGTGAGTCAAGATAGGAAAATGATAAGAAACAACAGAAAGACTGAAATAGAAAGCAGAAAATATGGAGAGAGATGGAAGCCAGTGGCAGCCAGTTTAGTCAGCACATGCTGCAAAAATAAAAGATAGGTCTGACACGGAGTCATCATTTCAAAGAGCCCTTCATGCTTGTGAGTATGGAAAGTGAGCTCTTTGGGTCAGAAATGTGGATATCCTTTGGGGACATTCATAGAAAAATTGGCTTCTGGTGATAAACCCCTGAGAAGTTTGGCCTCAAGCCTACAAATGTAAAGCAAGGGCAAAAAAAATATAGAGTGTGTTCCTGAGCCTACTGAAGTCTGTGAAAGACTTATTCGATATCTTCTGGCTTTTATTCAGATTTAGAGTCATTATTGCAATCACTGACAAGAATGTAATACTGCGAAGCAATGTTTTGGAGGCGAACAAGTGCAGCTAATCTTTTCACTGCATCTCTGCCTTGATTCTTCTTCTAGAGGTAACTTTGTAATACAGTTATCTTGTTTCTCTTGGTTGACCAAAAAAAAGTCAGCTATTGGATATACTCCATACTACACTCTTTATCATGTTCATTTTACACATACACTGACATCATCCAAACAAGGTAGGCAAGTGTTTGGCTTCATTTTAAGAAATGTTGAAGTGTTAAAATGCAGCTGAAACTGAAAGTGTCCAGACTGGCTATTTTTTGACAGTTCAACAGTGGATAAATAAAATGAATGTGAATTGTAGTGAAATAATTAGCAAAATGGAAACCTGAAGCATCTGGAGAGGAATAAGTTAGCACATCCAACTAATCTGCAGTACTACATGGAGATTAATTCCAGGACCATAATATTTGAGCACCTCGTGGGCTTTTATTTACCCTCTCAACATGCACAAGGGGTAGGTGAATAAAAGGCTTGCATTTCACAGGTGGCACACTCTGCTCAGGACATTCATGGTTAGGAGGTGGTTGAACCCTGGTTTCCAAAGCCCCCAGACAAGAGTCTCGTCCTGGACTGGGCTGCTCTTTGGGAAGAGGCAGCACATGGGCTTTACAGTGCAGGTCCTGGAAGAAGTGAAGGCTGCGTCTCACTGCTTCTTTTTAATGCAGGTTAAAGCCAAGGGAGAGGGAGCTTGCAGGTTAGGGCACGACCAAGGCCACAAGCGCAAGCATTATGGAAAAAGAACTATTGGAAAGCTTAGAGAAAAACTAGCACAACTGCATAATATTTTTTTTTGTTTTCTCGCCTGCATTTGAAGCAAGGCCGAGCGTTTCAGTCCTCTGTAGGCAGAGCTTTCCCTGCGCTGTGCTTTCGTCTGCAGTGATTTACAAACTGCTCTCCTCTACTTCATTCTCCTTCTCGGAGAGATTGCCAGTCCTGTCAGCATTATCCTCTCTGACACTTTGCACTGGAAATATTTCAGGATCAGACATGCTTTCCTTGCTTTCGCTGCCTATATTTCTGGAAGGGCCATCAACCAGACAATGTTTTGCACCCGAGTGTGATGCCAGTGCCAGAACACGGATGAGGTAGCAGCCACTGAGTCTGCAGAGTCCAGTGTCGGCCTCACTCTACAAACAGTAGCAAACCTGAAAATCCAGGGAAACAGGAAGCCTCTTGAAGTGCAAACCTTTCCCTTATTCAGACCTTCTGGCTGTAGCTGCTGATGGAAAGGAATTTGCAGCGGGAATTGCAGATCAACCTAAATCTCCAACTAAATATAGTCTTACAATGGTGGGGGGTAGGAGGAGAAATATAGCGGGTAAGGGGAGAGCCAGGACTACTCTTTTGATGTACAAAACCTATGTCAAGAGTAGTAAGGCATAATTACCTAATGATGAGTTTTCAATAGCAGCGTTTATGTGTTTAAATTCTAAGTAGAGTAAAGTTGAAACAAGGGAGATTCTGTGTTCAAAAGACGTGTTACAAAGCTGCACATGTTACAAAAAGAAAACGCATCTAAGTATCAAATATTACTCGTGGAACAAAAATAAAACGTATGAGTCATGATATCAAACAACTCTATAAACAAGAGTTGCAAAATGCCTGGGAAGACTTCGCTAATTCAATTGCTAGTCATTAAGTCCAGTCAATGTGGTCTTCCTCTAGCAGGCTTGAAAAACTAATGGGATGCCAATGTGTGAGCTGCAGAGGAAGAACATGTAATATAAGGGCTAAATGTATGTGATAATGCCATCTCTTCCCCACAGAACATGAACCACCTTATTGATGTGTTTTCAGCTCTCGCATCCCCTACCGACAAGCTTGCATTGCAAGGACATGTAGCCAAAATAATGGATTTCCTGTGGATCTCGGGCAGGAACAGGTTCCAGGGTGGACTGAAGGAGTTAGATTTTCATCTTAGCTTGTGTCAAAAGAATCAAGAACATAAACAAGTTTTAATTTCAGAAAAATAACTGCCATCTGAAATCATTTTGCAAATGTATGATTTATGGCTGATGTCCATCTGGACAGGGCCCAGCTCTGTCTTATCCTCTGCATCATTTGAAACTACTTCCACTGTCAGTGCAGGGTTTGGAAAGTGACCTGAGAGTAGCAAAGCTCCTGATCAAGCCTGGAATGGCACAATTGTGCCTGGACTTGTGCAAAGCATTTGACACTGTCCCACATGACATACTGGTCATGAAGCTGGAGAAATGCGGAATTGATGGATGGACCACTCTCTGGATAAGGAATTGGCTGGATGATTGCACTCAGAGAGTTGCAGACAATGGCTCAATGTCCAAATGGAGACCAGTGACAAGTGGTGTTCACCAGGGATCAGTACTGGGACCAGTACTGTTTAACATCTTTATCGGCACCATGGGCACTGGGATCGAGTGCACCTTCAGCGAGTTTGCAAATAACATCAAGCTGGGTGATGCAGTTGATACGCTGGAAGGAAAGGATGCCATCCAGAGGAACCTGGTCAGGCTGGAGAGATGGGCCCATGCCAACTTCATGAAGTTCACAAAGGCCAAATGCAAGGTCCTGCACCTGAACAGGGGCAATCTCAAGCACAAGTACAGGCTGGATGGAGAATGGCTCAAGAGCAGTCCCAGGGAGGACTTGGCAGTGTTTGTTGATGAAAAACTCAACATGAGCCGACAGTGTGTGCTTGCAGCCCAGAAGGCCAACTGCATCCTGGGCTGCATCACAAGAAGTGTGACCAACAGATTGAGGGAGGTGATTCTGCCCCCCTACTCTGCTCTCATGAGACACCACCTGGAGTACTGTGTCCAGTTCTGGGGCCCACAACAAAAAAAGGACATTGAGCTGTTGGAGAGGGTCCAGAGGAGGGCCATGAAGCTAATCAGAGGGCTGGAGCACCTCCCCTATGAGGACTGACTGGGACAGTTGAGGCTGTTCAGCCTGGAGAAGAGGCTTCAGGGGGACCTTATTGCAGTCTTCCAGTTCCGAAAGGGTCCTACAGGAAAGTTGGGGAGGGACTTTTTACAAGGGTAGGTAGCAATAGAACGAGGGGTAATGGTTTTAAACTGGAATAGGGTAGATTTAGACTGGATATTAGGAAGAAATTCTTTACTGTGAGGGTGGTGAGACACTGGAACAGGTTGCCCAGTGGAGTTGTGGATGCCCCCTCCCTGGAAGTGTTCAAGGCCAGGTTGGATGAGGCTCTGGGCAACCTGGTCTAGTGGGAGGTGTCCCTGCCCATGGCAGGGGGGTTGGACTGGATGATCTTTAAGGTCCCTTCCAACCCAAACCATTCTATGATTCTATGAATTTCATGTTCAAAAGGCCTCCAGACTCTCAAAGATTTTTACCGTCGCTCTTAGGGCATCTTCATACATCTTTCCCTCCAAAAACCCTGGTGTCCTCTATGGTTGCAGTAGATTCATTTTGGGAGATATTCTGGGGGAGCTGCTGGTAAGACCTCCAAAGTCCAAAGGGTTTTTGAAGGCAGACTGAGACTTTGCCTTGACATGTACATGAGTGTTAAAAGGTACTTTTGTCTCTACCATTTCGATGACCATTTACAGGAAGGAAAGATCCAAGGCTCCACATGGGGTCTAGAGACTTGGAAGGTAAATTTAAAAGTCTGAGTTAGTAAGAGCGGGTTGAACTTGGAACCAGCCCAAATCACACATTGTTTCAGTGTTCCAGCTTCTCTTCTGCACATCGCGCAGATGTAAACCCAAAGACTGGTGAGATTTATGGTGTGAATTGCACTTGAATTGAGACTGACAAATTTCCAAGTGCTAGAAACTACAGCTCTGAAGTTCTACTTTGTGCAAGTAATTTTGCTGTCCATGTGATGCTCAGTATCTACTCCTGCAGACTGGCTAATGTGAGGCTCAGCTTGACACAGTGGTATGAAATATGGCAAAGGTGACGAAGTTATCTCTACTCTTGTTTATTGCCTGAATTCAATTCCAGTGTTTATAAGACAGAGAACAGTATTCCAATAGCAGAAAAACAAGAGAGGTTTAATTCAGTAGTGCATATGAATAATACTTGAAAAGACAAACAGTGTTTGGTTTAGTTAATATATGGCTCATTAGTGAACCACAATACAGACATTTTTTAAAATACTACAATCACCATGACAACCTGATAACATTTAGTCACATCATTTCCGAATATGATCATCCTCCTGAAAAACTTTTCATTTTTATGAAAACAGAGGGCAGATTTCAAGTCTGTGGTCTGTTCTTAAGATAACCTCTTTGTTCCCTCTTTGAAAGTACTGCAGTACAGTGGGAAAATGCAAGGAGAAGTGAAGGAAAGATATAAGCAGAAGATGGAGATGTATTAAAATTGTAATCCCAAGTTCAAGGAAAATCTTGCTGTCCTACACCATAAAACTCATACCGAGGGGGTGATTTGAACATATAATTTAGACTGTAGGGTTTACTTCTCATTGGATCTTCATCATGGTGCTGTGATATCACAGTGGGGATAGGGGTTTAGCAGCAATCAGGTGGATCTCACTGCAGGACCAAAAGGAGATGGAGAGTGAGACCTCTGGGGACACTCATCCTTGCAGTCCTTCAGTAGCATAGCAGAGAAAGCAGCTGCTAGTGTGAGCCTGCGGGACACTGCTGGGTCAACCCATGGGCAGGACTGTCTGGCCTCCATACTGACTTGTCCCTCAAACTCTCACAGGCTTGAAATGCTTTGGGGTGCTGGCTAACAGATCATGTCAGAGGGGTGCAAAATCTGTTGTAATAGAAAGAGTGGGGAGGATGCCTGCTTTTTCTCCCACTGGCTGTAGCTGGTCCAGGCAATGGTCACACTGGTAGACAAGGCAGGGTGGCTGTAGTTCAGCCCCTATGTGCAATGCTGATGCAGCAGAGGAAGGTCATCCCCTGGTAACTACCCCCTGGGATGAAAAGAGGTCATGTTTCTCTGTTTTCCTGAGAACATTACCTGCTTCATTTTCTGGAGCAAACTACTTTAAGAGTACAGTAGCCTACGTCTGCTTGCAGCTAACATAGCTGAGCGACGTGGCTTGATATATAGGTTGAATTTATCAGTAACCTCTGCTCTCTTATGCTGATTTACTATCATCATCTCAGGCACTGCCAAATTATTATTTTATTGGGAAGGAAAATAGAGGTACCACAAAGTGACACTTATTCCTAAGAAGAATTTGGCAGGCAGCCATGATAAGAAGGACTCGGTGGCCTGAGTCTGATCCTCCCAGTGGGACTGCTGCAGTGTGAGGATTCCCTTACTAGGATACAGCAGGAGTGGAGCTTGCAGCCCTCCTTGGCTGGCGTCTGTGGCATCTGATTAGGTTAACGCACTTTGGATGAAATGTTTGCAAACTCCAAATGTGTGCAAACTTGCAATTGTCTGCATACTTAATTGTGATTTTCTGACAGAAATTGTTGCAATTAGATGGTTAAGCACTCATGCTTCTGGTCCAGGCGAGACGGTTGCTGGCAAAGTCACTGGTCAGGAGTTTGCAGAAAGCCAAGGAAAGAGCATGAAAGGGCTATCGACATAAATTTACTCTAGGAGTCTGAATTAATTGAATTCATATTCAAGGAGAAAGAATGCATTTTTATTGTACAAATGAATATAGATAATGGCTCCAAACCCAGGACTTGAATTCAGAAAGTTTTGGATTTAGGGATTTGGCCTAATTTATGAAGACATGGGGCCAATCATCTTGAGTATATTTGGCACTGAGGTTTTGCACTGTTATTTCTGACTCCTTATGGGCCACACAGGGCAAAAATGACCCCCAGACCTTGTTTTCATGGGAATCTGGGATGCAATTTCCCCCTGAAGGCAGTTGATACTGGTGTACGGTTGAGCAGTCGCTCCAAACTGCTATCTCGCTTCATGCCTGCCCCGGTTCCTAGTTTTACACAAGAATGTGTGGGATGGGGAGGCTTCATAAGGACCGTTAATAATGGACATGATTTATAAGACCTTCCCTGTTATTATCCTGACTGCAAAACAACATGGTCAAGAACTTGAACATGGAAAGGAAAACAGGCAAATGGTCTTGAGCAAGACAGCGTTTCCAGGGGTCAGGCTGAGAGGGCCTCCAGGGACCCCAGCCTGAAAAATACAGATGTCCAATAGGCTTGGTGGGTGCTCCACAGTGCTGCAGGTGCCTAGTGGGTGCTGGCAATTGCCCCTAGACCAATTGTTGCTGGCATAGCAAAGCACACCATGCCTCAAAGCCATTTGGCACCAGCTTTCTGTGGCAGGAAGAAAACACCTGCAAATAGTCCTCTTACTGCTGTCTCTGCTTCGTGGAGAGAGCATGACTCTGCTCACATGGCTGCTCTCCAAACATGGGGGCACTTGCAGCCTTGGCATGACCAGGGGAGACAGCAGGAAGGGCTGTAGACACGCAGGTGTCAGGGACTTTAGAGTGCCCACAGTCATTCTCAGTTGGGTCACACTGCAATATGAGAGCAATTCAACCAGAACACTTCTGGTATTCATCAGAGAAGGTGGCAGAGGGCAAGGAGCAAACAATATGGTGTTTCTACATTGGCTTCCCTCATGGGCTCTGGTAGGCTGCTGAAGCAAGTTTCATCCCTAGCGCTGTACTGGGATGGTATTTGGGAGTGTGTGATCTAAGGCAACGCTGCGCCGCGCCAGGCACCAGCCTCCAACCTCTCAAAGAGATGCTGAGCTCCACTTGGCCCTCTGCACAGTGGGAGTGGGAAAAAGGGCCAAGGTTTCTTATCTCTTATTTCATAATTTTATTGCAATATTGTGGCTGATTAAGTACTTGAGAATGACTCTTCATGCAATTTTGGTTTTGCAAGCTCCTTAGGGACAGGTTCTTGTAGCTTGTGTTGCTCCATTTCAGAATGAATAAAGGAGGCTATGTTAAACCACCCTTCAGGAATTACAATTATGAAAACCCCGTAAAATTATTCAAAACATCCCTCCATATGCTCTTAATGTCGCCATACTAGCCTTCCTCTGTTTTTAAATGATAAAAATCTTTACTTCTGAGCTAAGGACGAAGATCCAGCCCAGAACTACACGTTTCATAGGAGTTATAAACTCCTCAAGACAAGTGGCTCTAATGGAAACAAAAACAACTCTGTAATGGTAGCAGGTGCAAAATGAAGTAGTACATTAAAAATAGCCTGGCTGCATTCTCCAGTGGCATGAGTTCTACATGCATATCACTCCAAAATAATCCATTTATCCTTTCTCCCTATGGTTACAAGGAACCAGCTCCCTGCTGTGGATCCTGGGGCTCTGCAGGCACGGCTGTGAGAACTGAACCAAAACCACAGCCCGCCAGCCAGACGCGCCACCCCCTGCCACC
>NW_010171592.1:0-4811 GCF_000695765.1 Mesitornis unicolor | reverse complement strand
TATGGTTGTAGGTGACTCCCTTCTGAGGGGAGCAGAGCATCCCCTTTGCCGGATTGACCCTCCTTGTAGGGAATCTGCTGCCTCCCTGGGGCTCTGGTTAAGAACATCACTAGGAAACTTCCTAGCCTGGGACAGCCCTCGGACTATTACCCATTACTGCTCTTCCACATGGGTGGCAATGAAGCCACAACGTGTAGTCCAAGAGCAATCAAAAGAGCCTTCAAGGCCTTGGCACAGTGAGGGACTCTGAAGCACTGGTTCTTTTTTCCTCTCCCCTTGCAGCTGTGGGCAGTGACACTGGAAGAAACAGACACACCAAGTCCATTAATACATGTCTCCATGGCTGATGTTGCCAACACCATTTTGAGTTTTGCAATAATGGGATGGCCTACACAGCACCAGCCTTGCTGGTATCAGATGCGATTCCCCTTTCTCAAAGGGGGCAGAGGGTGTTTGCTCATGAGATAGTAGGGCTCATTAACAGAGCTTTAAACTAGACTGAAAGGGAGAGAAAGACAATGTCAGGCTGGTCTGTGACAAGCTGTGGGGTGACACGCCAAGGTTAGAGGGTTGGGGTGCTAACGAGAGCCCTCAGCCTGTTGATCTGAGATGTGCTGCGTGTGCTGCAGCACGCTTGAAGTCTTAGGAAGATGAGCCAGGGGCTCCTGAGGCGATAGGAGTCAACAGGGACACAACTGTGAAATCATTGAACAACAGAATGGTTTAGGTGGGAAGGAACCTTTAAAGGTCATCTAGTCCAGCCCCCTGCAGTGAGCAGGGACATCTTCATCTGGATCAGGTTGCTCAGAGTCCCGTCCAACCTGACCACGATTGCTTCCAGGGATGGGGCATTGTCCTGTACAGGTTTGAGGATGGCAGACTAGACTGTATGTACAGACAAACAATTATATTATGAAGGGTTAGGGGAGCTTCAGAATACAAACACAGTCTCCATAGGAGTATGGTGAATGCTTCTACTTTTTTGTGAAACACAGGCATATTTATATACTACAGAGGAATACATGCGGCATAATATTATTGGTTCAACTATTCGTATAACGCCCCTTATAATGATTGGTTGGTTATATTGCTAACAGCACACTTTGGTTTTTGCAGGCCTTGCGGTTTCTCTATATCTTTGCTTTAGTTTTCTTTCTCACTGTCTCCTTGTTACCTATTTCCTCAGTTCCCAACCTTCCTTTGATACTTAGTTTCCCATTCCCCAACCGTCCTTGGACACAGTGTCTTTCTCAAAGCCTGGATTGTTCACAATACCCCACATCGCAACATGCCTTTGTTGCTCAAGAAACTCCTCTACAATATTGGAAATTCTAATAATGCGATTGGGCTAAAGGACATAAATCGGAATACCTACAACACAATGTAAGTGCTATAGCAACTACTTATTAATTGGCATTTACTAGATCTAGAACAATAATGAAAGCAATATTTTAAAGCTAGCTTTATTATTGAGTAGGGATTGATGTTACTTACCCTACTCGACGACCGTGGGTGGTTCCCTTTCTCTTCACCTCCTAGGAGTAAGCGGTCAAAGGGTGTCCCCGCTCGAGGAGGGAATGATCAAACATGCCTCATGGGGGAAGTGTGTACAGACCCCATCTGATCAAGAATGAGACTGGGCTGTTACAGAATATAGTGATTGACTGTCAGTCATTTGTTGCTAAGCCAAGCCTCCTTGCTCAGCAATCCTTCTCGCTTAGCAAAATGTTTTTATCTCATAAGAACATTGTTTCCTTTTCATCAGTCTTCTATTTCTCTCTGTCCATGTCTGGCTGTTCCGGAGTGTTTTCCAATGCCAAGGCACCATGTAACCTTCTGGCATATCTGGTAGTTTTCTGTCACCAGAGAGGACCCAGAGTGGGGCCGGTGGGTCTCATTTTTAGTATTGGAATTTCCTCCTCTGTGGGAGCCAGAGGTTCAATTGTTCCACTGAGGTCCCAAACCTTCTCCTCCTCCTCAGCATTTTTGTCAAGGATTTCCCAAATATCACAATCCCAGTCCTCAGCTGATACTATTAATTTTCAGATTTTCTTAATATCTAGAGGATTGAGGGCTGTTTGTAATATTAGTTCAAATTTTTCCCCAAAAGTCTACCCTTTTCTTTGGATTCTTTCAATTGTCATTCTACTTGCTCTTTGTGCAACACTAGAGACAGTTCTGCTTATTTCCATCCCTTTCTTTCATTATTCAAATCATTTCTTTTGAGAATTTGTTCTCTCCATTGCTAAGTGGCTTTGAAACACAGCCCTAGCACAGGGCAAGTTATGCTTCTTCCTTTTGTATTTTTCAGTGATCCCGTTGTTATCTATTTTAGCATGAAACACACGAAATGGCTAACCAACAATCTTCGGATTCAGTATTTATATTGTTCCCATCTAGATAATCCATTAAGCCCTTTACTTTTCTTTCAGAATTGTTTGCCATCACTGTCGGCCACCCTGCTTGCTGCACCAATTGTCCCATATGGGTTTAAGGATGTGAGACTAGACTATGTACAGACAGTGCAGAATAGTATTATTAATGACACCAATGTGATTGGGCTGGATTCAATCTTAGCCTCAGACTTGGTCAAGGCTTTATGTCCAATGGGATTGTCTGTAAAATAATTATAATAATATTGAGCAGATACATGAATTAGTAATCTTACATTAGTATAGATTCGGGTAAGGAATTGGGTAAGGGATTTGGGTAAGGAAGGGTCTCAGTCTGAGGTGAGGAATCTCTAACCTCGAGAGCCGACCCTGCTCAAGGGGAGTCACCATCCATGCAATCCAGCTGCCATTCAGGGAGAGCTCAAACTGAGCCCATCCTGATGGTAATATTTAGAGAGTGAAGTCGTTGGCTGCTAGTCAACAGCGCAGACAAGAGATGTGTCATTGTTTTAGCACTGGTATCTTGTTATATATTTCGGTTATCTTCCATTTTTGGGTTTCAAAACTACCTTCCAAAATATTGTTCCCAGGCACCTTCACTGCCTACAGAGAAGCCAAGAGCTTTCCAGTCTGAAGGTTCACTCCAGGGCATGTCGCGAGCTGCTACTTAGGCAGCCTGAAACCAAGTGTGTCCTGTACAGAGGAAAACTCATCTGAGGTAGCTTCATTGGATGAATCTGGGGCTGCTACCTGGGATCACGAGACCCTCAAGCAGAAGGCAGAGGAACCTGGGAAGTGTCTAAAAGAAGTTTCCCATGCATCCTGGAGGAGAGAGAATACATTAAACAACAAAAGTATCATCTCAGGACGTTTTTCAGAGGTGCCTGAGGCAGATACCAAGGATGTTAAATCTTCAAGAAGATGACCAAAGGTTCTGGAAGATGCCTGGGACAAGTCACAGGTAGATCCTGGAGGAGAGAAATTCCTTGAAATGTGACAAATTCTCTAAGGTACCGAGAATGCCCAGTCACTAAATCAGAGAGCAGAGGAGCCTGAGAGGTGCCTTGGAGGAACGGTGGAGGCATCGCGGAGAAGAGAGATTCAACTAAACCAAAAAATACATCCCAGGAAAATGCTTTACAGGTGTCTGGGGATGCTACCAGCGATTGTAGATAAATAAAAAGATGACAAAAGATTACAAGATATGCCTTGAAAGACTCTGTCGTGCATCCACAGGAAAGAGATTAATTTAAAGGTGCAAATAATAACAAAAAGTCACTTTATTGGAGACATCTGAGGCTGCTGCCAGGATCTTAGGACCCTGAAGGAGTGCAGACAAAAGACTGGGAGATGCCAGAGAGGAGTTCTGGTTGGGCCATGGGGAGAAAGGGCGCCTTTATAAAAGATAAAAAATATTCTGGGTACCTTCCCTGGAGGAGTCCAGAGCTGCTACCCAGGATGTCAAGACAATAAAGCAGGGCCGAGCAGATTATGGGAGATACCTGAGAGGAGTCTAAAGTGGACCCCAGAAGAGAGTGTTCCACCGAAACAAGAAAAATCATCTCATGTGCCTTTCTTGAAGGAGTCTGGCCCTGCTAGCGAGGATGTCAGTTCTTTAAGGAGATGTCAAAGCTCTCCAAGAGATGTCTGCAAAGAGCCTTGGGTGGATCATGAAGGAAAAAAATTCCTTTAATAGCCAAAAACGATCATGAGTAGCTTCCTTGGACGAGTCTGGGGCTCATACCTGACATCAGAGGAGCTGTGACGAAAAGAGACTCTACTGCAGAGTTTAAATTTAACAATTTATTTGAACAACATGTGCAGATCCAGCATGTCACTATTGCAGGTTTATGGATACAATGGAGAATGCGCTATTGCAGTTTTAAAAGAAAGACTACACTATTTACAACCACAAGAGATTCACAAAATGCACTATTGTAACTACAACAGTCACAAAATGCACTATTACAGCCCACAGGCAATTCATGACAGACCGCAGACCACTCACAAAACTCACTGCTACTGCTCATAAGCAATTCACAACAACTCCCAGGCTACTCACAAAATTCACTATTACAACTCCCAGGCGATTCATGGAACACACTGTCACAACTCACAAACAACTCAGAATACCACACGTGTGTCAGTCAATCACCTGTGTCTACAAACTTAAAGCCTGCCAAATATTCACTTACCCCTCCAGGTAAGGGCTCCCACATAAGTTACCTCGGCCAGAATTCTGACCAAGGGGGAAGGTTCTCATCACTCCATGGCTGGAGAAGTAACTCCCCATTTCTAACCTGAATCCTGGGGGTTTTATCCCCTGGTGTACAGGAGAGCAGGCAGGGGCATGTCTCTGTAGATTAGACCATGTGGATGGTTGTTTATTCCACAGTGCCTGTCCTTATCTTTGTTTAT
>NW_010171591.1:0-1281 GCF_000695765.1 Mesitornis unicolor | reverse complement strand
TATATACCATAATATATATAGCATATAATGTATAATATGATGCATAATATGTGATAGAATAACATCTAACAAAATACAGCGTGATATAAAGATATAAAATAAACCGTAATATAAAATATCATGAACTAGAACACAGTGTAACATAAGGTAGTGTAATTAATACAGTGTAATACAATGCAATTAGCAGAATGTAATTGATATAATATTGTGTAATATAATTAATCTAATATGTAATATAGTAACAGCAGCA
This sequence comes from Mesitornis unicolor, assembly GCF_000695765.1. Classification (NCBI taxonomy): domain Eukaryota; kingdom Metazoa; phylum Chordata; class Aves; order Mesitornithiformes; family Mesitornithidae; genus Mesitornis; species Mesitornis unicolor. The sequence goes on along the minus strand of NW_010171591.1, from coordinate 1,031 downwards.
CAGCATTGCGAGAAAAGTCTCCAATTGCCGTTTGTAGGTGATGCGAAACCACCAAAACTTAGGGATTTTGTAAAAAAAATCTTGAAATTCAATCATATTGAATCTTAAACCTCATTAGATCTTAAAATTGTAAGAAATTTTTCTTCTTTTTCCCCCCCTTTTTTCCAGCGGAACGGACCGCGCGGGTCGGTAAGCGTCGTCCTGCCTTTCCTAGGACGGGGAAACGCGTCAGGGTGCAAAAATGGCGCGGAAATACCGAAATTTTCATTTAATTTGGGGAAAAAAGGGGGTTCAAAAAGTCCACATTTGGACCTCACTCATTTGCACCTTTACCTTCTCCAGAATTTAATCAGAATGTGATTTTTTGGGGTTGGTTTTCGGTTGTTTTCTTCTTTGAGCCGTAAAATTTAAGAAAACCAAAATTTATAAATAAAATTTTAAAATTTCTAGAATCATTTCATGAGTCTCTCTAATTAAAATAAATAAAATATAATTAAAATAATTAAAGCCTGATTATTTTTGCTCTCTCCAGGTGAACTCACTGCGGAACTGGGTAAATATTCTTTAAAAATACGTCAAATTTTCCTGAATAAGTCAAAATTTTCCTGAATAAGTCAAAATTTTCCTGAATAAGTCAAAATTTTCCTGAATAAGTCAAAGTTTTCCTGAACAAATCAAAATTCTCCTGAACAAATCAAAGTTTTCCTGAACAAATCAAAATTCTCCTGAACAAATCAAATTTTTCTGAATATCTTGTGGAGATGAATTTTGGATTTTGGTAGGAATTTTGCTTTAAAATTTAGGAAATCAATTAGGGGATGGGTTAATTGATAGCAAATCAGGGGCAAAATGCAAATTAGAATTAGAATTCTCTACGTGGAGCGGGAAAATGTCGGATTTAGCTCCGGATGATGAAAATAGGGGGAAATTTTATCTAATTTTTCCTCTTTATTTTTCCTTTTTCAGGGGAACGTGACGCCAAAATTGGTACGGGCTCCTTTAATATTAATGATAATAATAATAATAAGTTA